>NC_089871.1:2349321-2649321 GCF_036373705.1 Amia ocellicauda | reverse complement strand
GATTTAAATGACCAGCTTCACAGGGATGGATAACTAAAACATGTTGAAGGCGTCCAGACTGATGCAAGTAGCTGAATGCTCAAGTAGCGGTGACCTAAAAAAAGCTCACAGGCCCCAGAGGGTACAGAGCGAGGAAAAGACTGTGCTGCTTGAGATCAATGAAAATCGTAGAGAAGGAAAGAAGGCAGGTATAAAGCCTGTTGCTGACCATGTGTTTGTGACCTGAACCGAGGGTTTCGGGAGAATTCCGCATTACGTGACTCTCGATTCACAGCACCAATGTCAAACGAAAGTTTAGAGGCAACTTCAATTAGTGGCTAAAGATCACGTCTCTCTTGACTAAATCATTCAATAACTGGCTCCTTTGTGTTCAAGGGCTTGGGTAGAACGAACACCAGTTCAATCTGTAGCTCTATAGGACCACTGGGTAAACATATTGATCATTAACAGTGAGAGAGCACTGTTCTGTTCTGAAAGGGTTCAGCTCAATTCTGGGACACTAGAAAGTCTGCCCAGTGCACCAGAGGGGCGGACTGGGGTGAACACGACACATTTAAAAGCAGGAACACCAAGCCTGAGAAGGAGGGCACTGACTCAAACCAGGGGAATGTAGGGCCAGTCTGGTAACATTACACTGATCAGTATTAACATTACCAGCTCTGAAGACCAGCATCTGCCTGCCATCCATTATTTAAGTCGCTCGGCAGGGGCAACGCACTGCCAATTAAAAAATGATGAGCGCTCCTGTTCTCCATTATAAACACACAACACTACCCAGCTCCTGTACATCATAATATCTCCAGTGGAGCAGGACTGAGATTTTGAAGTATAAGAATCACACTGTTTTGGGGAAAGATGATCTTTCTACTTTGTGAATGTTCTGTGCATTCTTTATTTTTTTATAATTAATCCAATGCCAAACTGCTCATGTAAGACACAGACTCTGTACAGCAGGGGCACTAAGGGTTGCATTGTCATAGTACAGATTGCATTTGCTAATTTAAGGCATTACTTTGTTTAGTGTCCATTGCCCAGTTTGCTACAGTTCAATCTGCATCCGTTGCATAAAACTCCATGGCCTCAAACACTATTAATCCAAAAGCTAAATAACAGAATCAGGGTAATGACTGCAGGATACACAAATTGATATAAATGCCATTCATTTGCATAGGTCACTACTGAACTACAGTTTCAAGATCATTTGGAAACTTAAATCAGTAAAAAAAAATAATAATAATACAGAAAGGACATCACAGAACAAGAAAAAATAGTCTGAACTCAAGGCCACAGTGCTTGGTGCATTTAATTAAAAGCACAGCATCCTACTTTTAAGACAACCAAGCCTTTATGAAGTGTCACCTTAGCCAAGCAAAAGTGAAGCTGCGAAGATAGCGAGTTAACAAGACATGGCATGTGAAAGTCCTGGCAGACACCAATGCCAACATCTCCCTTCAACAACAACACTTGGTGGTAAATGTAGACTAAACAGTGGATAAGTGGGATCACATGCAGCATGTGATTTAATCGCACTCGTACAGCAGGTTAGACGTCCAAACAATAACATTTGACGTCAGAGCTCTGGATTGACGTAGTTGTAGTTGTGAATTGACGTAGTTGTGTATCCTAAACAGATGTTTAAGTCCCGCTGAGCATCGCATTGTCCTCCATACATGCATACACACAGTCTGCTAGTGAAGTACTCCGTTACAAACACAGAAATACCGCCGACACTGGCGAATAAAAAGGGAGGAGTGACTGACAGTGTAAAACGATGTATTTTGACGTTTGTTCCCGAATTAAATAAATAAGCATACTGTTGTGAAATGACGTCGCTAGCTAATTAAAACTCGTCTTCATACTCATAGCTACGACACTGACGCCTAAGGGGTTTCATTCATTCAATACAATAAGTGGTCGGTTTAGATGTCTAGTCTATATACACCTCGAAATATTACATGAACTGCAATTAGACTAGAGCTCCCTCATCATTTGGCTGATGCTTCTCCCGGCACACAAACACAATGCGATACAACTGACCACAAAACAGCTGTTTGACAACTAAATATAACACATCCAGTAACTTATTAAAACCAAGTTTAAACGTGAGAGAAAAAGTGACAGCAGCACTACACGGTTATTGTATTAGGCTCCCACACCGCTGTGTACGCCTGCGCAGGGAGGCGAAGAAAGCGTGTCGCTAATGACCAACAGCGCCGTCGCAGCCACGTCTCGAAAGGCAATAAAAGCAAACACTTTGAGCAGATATCAACACACGCACAGAGAAATGAACGACACAAATGCTATTTCATCGACAGAAACGCTGTACCTGCCGCCTCCCCCAGCTCCCGGCCGCAACGCCATCTTAGCAGCAGTCAGACGAGTGCAAACACTTCCGGGTCACCTGCCTCGATTACAATAGTGACGTCAACACGATTAGACTGCCGTCTCTCTTCATTATCATGAATGTCATTTCAATATAAATACAGTAGATTGTCATGTTTATATTGCAACCAACTGAACTTTAAGTTTCAGACATGCTTCATCATAAGCGGTGTGGTTTGATACAAGTCACAGCTGTATTGTGCGTGACGTATACCTCTCTCAGCAAACTGTTTCATATGATTATGACTTATTTTACTATATAGCATCCCACTGTTATTTTTTTTATAGATTGCATTGTGTAATGGTGGATAAGTGTCAGACAAATAAATACAGAAATACAGAAAAATAAATCCATAACCAACCTCCAGGGTGTGAATCTATCGCAGGGACTTGTTCCCATTTGTGCAACCAGATACAGTAACAATCATCATCATAAGCAAATCATGTGCACTGGGAGTAATGTGCTATACAAACAGACACACCCCTTCAGTAAAGAATTTAAGATCTGTTTAATACCAAGATGACCGATATAAATACAAGACATTAATTGTGAACGACAGTCATTCAAGATAGGGAGGGTGTTATAGCTTTCATCTATTGGGAAGGGGGGGGATTGAACCTCTTCCGCTCTGTTTCCAGGTAATTCAGAGCTTTCCAGACAACAGCACCAGTCCCTCAAACGAACACCTCGCCTAATGCATCCGTCAGCATTAAACACATCCACACTGGATAGTGAACTATAACAGTACACAAAGTAGAGACATATAGAGAAATATGGAAAGAAAAATGAGCCTGCTGGATTATAAAGGAAAATAACAACTGCATTGCTCAGATGGGTCAGCACTGCTACTCCTGTATTTTCCTGTTGTGGCTTTAGGGTGTAGACACAAAAGAGGCTGATCATGACAATCCAGAGAGAGGGGCAATGAGGCCATGCCAGGGGGCAGGGCTCCGGGGGACAGTACCAGGCCTGGGAGTCTGAAAGGCCTGCAGTCACAGACACTGATCAAACTAGACAATCAGTGTCGAGAGACGCTAACCATGTACAGTGAGAGGGCCATTCATCCATCGATCAGTTCATTGCGGTTCACAGCTCAGTTGTCATGTTGCGGTCGTCTCTCCAGGTGTATTCTGTACATTTCCTGATTTCTTCTCCTTCTTCTTTTCTTTCTCTGTGTTTTTGCTAGAGTAAAAAGCACACAAAGGCCAAATTAATGTACATACATATAGGCTATGTAAACTATAACTGCTTTGGAAACCACAGAGACTGGTTGCATGACTCGTGCTCATCATGTGTTTGTGGATTTGAATGCCGGAGAACAGCTGATGAAGACTGGAAATGTAGCGCCTGAGCATCATGTGAGTTTATTAACACTGGAGTTAAGACAGAAACCAGAAGGGGAAGAAGGGAATAGGGCCCAGGATGAAAACAGGAACTAACCTTTTACCCTTGCCGTGACCTTTCTTCAGCAGGAAGCGGGGGGTGGTCCTGATGGTGGCTCTTCTGGGGGGCTTCTTCATCATCTTCCTTCTCTCTTGGCTGAGGAGGCAAAAAAACAAAAAACAGTGCCGCTCAGATCTACTTAGCATGTAGAGTAACGTCCCCCAAATAAGAGCAGTTCTCATTCCTATGCAAGCCGGGGGCGACCTGTAATCCCGTTAAGCTGATCTGCGTTCAGAGAAGTTAATCACCGCGGTTCTATTGAGGCTTTTACCAAATTACTGCAAATCAAAACAATGATAAAATAAAGACTGTCCCAGTGACAAGCCAGTCAAACCGTCTAAACACAAAGGTTATAAACACAGCATCGCACATTTTTAACAAGCATTAAACAACCATTCACACAAAGCACAGTGGGTACCCATGAGCAGAAGCAACTCTTACATGGAGTGATTTATTTAACCAGGATGTGGAAAAGTGTCTCAGTGGTTTGGAGACTCGGGTATACCTGTGTATTTTCTTGAATCCAATCATATATTCAGGGACCGGGCAGCCAGCCTGTTTGATGACGTTGGCGATACTGCAAATCAAGAGACAGGCATCGGTCAGAGCAGCACTATCTGTGACCATCTCAGCCTCCCCCAGAACACACAGCGGCCCAACTCTCTCGATTTAAAAATGCCCCGATCAATTTCCACGGAGGACTGAAGACCCCGTTTCTTTTTTTTCGGACGCATCTTTGCTTGGGTTTCAAAAGCAGCACAGGTGTGCTTTTGAAGATAAGAACAGAGGAGGGGAAAAGATGAGAAACCCTACAAGGCGCTCTGTTCTCTGTCTCCCCAGGCTCAGTTTGGCTTCTCCTGGGATTTCCCACAGTATCAGCACAGCCCACCTCCGGGATCTTACACAGCCACGGAAGATACAGAGCAAACAAAAGCAATCGCAAGCAGCTAAAAGGCCTATTCCCCGCAGGCCTCGAGAGCAGCCGCCTGTCTCTCACTAGGACACATCAAGGTGTCAGCTGCGCCGGCTCGGAAGACTTTCTTACTCAAGATCTGAGAACCGGCTGAAACCGAGCCCACCTGCGTAACAAGGGCTTGTCATCCTCTGTGAATAAAGTAATGGCTTTCCCACGATGCCCTGCTCTGCCGGTGCGACCTACACAGCGGAAAACACAGAAATCAGGTTAATAAAAGAAAACCAAATGCTGAGAGATACGCTGATAAGCCGCACAATTCCAGTCAGTTTGTTTCAGTGGAGACAGTGGGATCGGTTTTGCATGACAATAAAAACTTCATTTTATACTCTGATGCAATAGAAATGCTTTCTGGAATATAATAGATACTCATTAACAACATTTCTAGTGTTATTATATTAGGCAAAAAGAAAACATTAGCTTATTAGTCTTCCATCCAGCTACCAACACAAAGGCAGGGTGTGTCAGAGCTCACCAATGCGATGGATGTACTCCACAGAGCTGGTGGGGAAGTCGTAATTGATCACCAGATTGACGCCCTTGAAGTCGATGCCTCTGGCCAGCAGTGCAGTGCAGATCAGGACCCAGATCTTCCCGGAGCGGAAGCTGCTCACCACGTTGTCTCTCTGGGGAAGAGCGGCAAGGCAGAAAGACAGGGTTAATCACTATTGGTTGCACGCGTGTGCTTTACAAATTACAAAACGTCTCATTTTACACCTGTAGAAAGTCTGTAAATGTACTGTACTGTTACTTGAGGATAACAAAGCTACAAGAACCTGAGTATAGCAATGGATAATGATGAGGAAGTGTAATTTAGTGGGGTAATAAGGGGAATGTCTTTACACAAAGGGTGGTAGAGGTCTGGAACAAACTTAATGAAGTTGATTCCCTTAAATAAGAATCACCGAGATGAGATCCTCAGATCAGTTAGTTATTAGCAAAATGGTCTGAAATGGATTCTCTCACTGGTTATGATATTGGAGAGAGGAGAAGAAACTACAATATTGCACCCTCCCTCATTTGTGGCTTCTACTGTGCAATAGGAAAGGCCTGGAGTGTCACTGTGGGCGTGAGCAACACTGCCCTCTGCCAGCCGGACTGGGCACCTGCAGCTGAGTGCGCTCCGCATGGATGACGTCAACGTTGATCCCTTCGTAGACCAGCTCGTGGAACAGCTCCCGGGCACGCTCGATCGACTGCACGAACACCAGCACCGGGGGGAGGAAACCCTGGAGGCAAATAACAACAGCTTTGCGGATCAGTTCGAAGAGAAAGGATAATTTCGGCAGCTACCAAAACATGTTTGGGATCTAATGTGTAGCAGGAGAATGATTTCAATCCCTGAGCTCCGGGAGTAATTGCCAGACAGATAACGAATTACAAACAAAAACAAAACATGAACCGTGATCAAAGTGCATGATGGGAAGTAGTGGAGAGTGAGTCTTATCTCTGGGTCGGGGCCTATCAGTTTCCTCTTGCTGTGTGTTTCAGTGTGGGAAGAATTCCTGAACCATTTACGTGATGACATCCCAGGACTTCATCAAGAGGAAGGCAAGGGTGAAAAGGGAAAAGTTTCATACCTTCTTGATCAGGTCCCTCATCGCCACCAGCTTCCCGCTCTCAGTGCCCACGAACAGCAGCTCCTGCTCCACTGTGTCGGCAGCGGAGTTCCTGCACGAAGAGGGAGGAAAAGGGTGAGGGAGTGAGCGTCAGAGAGCGACAGCGCGACAGAGGCTTCACTTAAGTCCCCAGCATTCAGGTACCTCTGCCCGATGTTGACGGAGACCAGGCTGTCCAGGTTGAGCCGGCACCACTGCTCCACGTCGGGAGCGCAGGTGGCGCTGAACAGGGCCCGGCGCACACGCGGGCAGGAGCAGGCCAGGAACACAGTGGCCAGCTGCTCCCGGAAGCCGCTCTTTCCGTCCTCGAACAGCTTGTCCGACTCGTCCACCACCAGCCACTCCACCCTGCAAACAGTGTCCAACAAACAGCGTCAGCGCCCTTATAACGCACCCTGCCGCTGGCACAACACACAACACTCAGCCCCGACACGGCGCGGAGCCAAGCAGTGCAACTCAGACTCTGCGCGGTTATTAAATAAAAGACGACTCACCTGCTGAGGTCCACTGAGGGGGGGTCTTGATTCAGCAGGTAAATTAATCTGTTGGGAGTCGTCACCAAGATATCTGGGCGAGAAGCAAACGTAAAACACAGCTCTTAGATGAGCCTGTCACAAATCACACAAATATACACCTATTCAGTTGACTGCTCTGTGTGCTGCACTCCTTACCGTATTTCTTGGCAGATTTGGGCCCGAATTTTTTGGCTGCTTCCGCCCCTTTGTCGATCATGTGCACCCTGAAGCCCAGGCCCTCGGACAGCCGCACCAGCTCCCGATGAGTCTGCACAACACACAACAACGCAACATTACGCTGCCACCCACCTGTACAATCCTGAGGGAGAAGGGGTGGGTAGATTGCTAGTTTACTACCCCAGCTGGGTCTGCCCTCACCTGGCTGGCCAGCTCTCGGGTGGGTGCGATGACCAGAGCTCTGAAGCCCTTGTTGACAGGCTTGCGCAGCGCGGCGAGGATGGGCAGGCAGAATGCCACCGTCTTCCCCGAGCCAGTGGGCGCACACGCCAGGATCTCCCGGTTCTGGAAAAGCCGGAACATGGGAACTTCAGACAGAGAGCGGGAGAGAGAGAGAGAGAGGAAGGCAGGACGAGACCAGGAAAGGCAGAGATGGTCTTGAGGGGGGACTCACATGCAGCATGAGTGGGATGGCCTGCATCTGGATGGGGGTGGGGGCTTCGAAGCCGGCCTGGCGGATGTTCTGGATGATGCGCGGGTCGATGCCGTACTCCTCCTGGATCTGCTCGAAGGTGGTCATGGGGTCGGGGACGTCAGATCCGTGGACGTTTATCCTGTTCTGGTGCCGGATTTTATTGACCTGGACGAAGGGATTGAAAACACGGTGGACTGAGTAAGGCTAGGGCACCAAGTAATGCCTGTCAACCGGTCTGATCACTTCTGATGCTCAGGATTGGTCGTCAATTTCTCTTTCTCTGTCTGGAGAGGGTTTAACTAGACTGTGAGCACCAGCACCAGTCTGTCTGACATTTGTAGAGCATTTTGTCCATTTTAGACTGAATTCAATGCATACCTTCTCCTGCTGCAGATGCTTCAGTCTCTTCCAGGTCTTGTCCTTACTCTTGTCCAAAGACCCTTTGGCTTTCTTGTCCAGCGCAGACATCCACTGAATGCCCTCACTGTCGGCACCCTCGGACTTCTCAGTGGCGTCTTCAGTATCTGCAGCTAGACGGCCAATCAGAAAGCAACACAGAGTGAGAGACGGCCAATCGCAGGGCTTTATAAAAGGTGTCCAGGGTGGGGAACCACTGAAGGAGGGCGTGTGATCAGGGAGGAGTGAAATGCATTTTCACGGCCCTACTGCCATACCTGCACTTTGGTTTTTCGTTGTCTTCTTCTTCTTCTTCACTGGTTTGTCAGCAGTTCTCTTCCTCTTCCCAGCTGGTGGATGACTTTCGATCTCCTGTTCCAAGTCTGAACTCCTCTCCTCCTCCTCCTCCTCCTCTTCCTCTCCCAAAGTTGCTGTGCCTTTGGGGGGCGCTGTGCCAACCTTGCCCCGTCCATTGCTCTGAGAGACAAGGCCCCCCGTGCCGAAGAAGTCAATGCTGGCCAGGATATCAGAGGAGGCTTTCTCTTCAGGTCTCTGGGACTTCACCACCTGCAATCACAGACAACTCAAGGGTTTAAACGAGGCTTTATGCCGGCACCATTAAATGCATAGCTATTGTACATATCATATTTAAGAAACGATGTATTGCATGTATACATTGCAGAATAACGACCTGTGCTATAATCAGCTTGTTAGAAGTAATGGGATCTGGTCAGCTATATTGATCTGTATTGAATACTGGTGAGTGAGGGTCACTGGGGGGTGGGTGGCCCCGACTCACTGACTTGCCCAGACGAGGTTTTGAAGATGCATACAGATCAGTGTCTGAAACAGCATGTGCGTCGCTGTGCCGTTTATAGTGAACAATACTGTCAATACAGATGATCGCCTGTCCGTTTTCACACACCTGGCACTGCTTTTCAGTCCAGTTTCCCAATAACACACTTTGTGGCAGCAGACACGCCATGCGGGTGTGAAAGTGTTGAAGTTGTCCGTCTAGTTCAGCAGTTAAAGCCAAAGCAAAGCTTCACCAAACAGCCATGCGCAGCCCCCAGTGAACACAATAAACCGACCCCCCGCGATGCTCAGACACCCCGGCCCTCAGCGCCTCATCATCACCTTAAACCTCTCCGCATCTTTGCCGAATTTCTTGAAATCAAACTTGGCTCCGGATCCCAGCCTGCGGAACAAGTCATAGGCGTCCATCTTCCCTCGGTCAGCATGGGCAGCCCGGGCAGGCGTGGCCAATCGAGCCGTCGTGTCTTACAACGTGGGTATCGGTGTGCGATTAGTCAGGACTCTTAAAGCGGTAGAGTACAAATAACCAAAGGAGAAT
The DNA here is from genome assembly GCF_036373705.1 of Amia ocellicauda. Lineage (NCBI taxonomy): Eukaryota > Metazoa > Chordata > Actinopteri > Amiiformes > Amiidae > Amia > Amia ocellicauda. Next base: position 2,639,986 of record NC_089871.1, on the reverse strand, counting down.
GAATTTCATCAGTGAATCTTTCATAAATGATTAAATAAATAAAAACCTACATATGTGGAAAACAAATTAATTAATATTCTTCAAAACTGTAAAACATTTGTACTTCATTATTATTACTATTATTATCATTATGCTATAAGTAGTAGTAGTAGTAGTAGTAGTAGTAGTAGTAGTAGTAGTAGGTTAGTAGTAGTAGAAAAATAGTAAAGTCAAATAAAAAAAATAAAAATAAAATATATATATATATATAGCCTAATCCTAAACGAGAACTTTTATATTTTCCTGCATCAGGACAACAGATGGCGCAAAGATTCTATATTAGAAACAAGTACAAACATTTAAAAGATTTGTATTGTTAAACTAATGTATACAATGGACAGTCATAATATTAAATCGTGCATTAAATGTATCATATATTTCTTAAAACAAATTGCTTTATATAAATACATCATAAAACAATATACAATACTTATGGTTTAACAGCATTCCCTTTGGTGGCCACACGATGGCGCTAGTGGCGCACTGTACTAACTGCTGGAACATCTGGATTCCAGTCAATGGGGTTGTGGATCGTTTATGAACTTCACTGTCAATTAATATTACTAGTCTCTTATTTTTCCCTTCAATACTTTGTCCAATACTCCTAAAGTGATGTAATCATCTGTTCCAAATGAAAACGTAGAAGAAAAAAAAATCATACGCATGGTTAAACATCTTATTATAATATTTGCTTCAAGGATTTCCCAGTTGTTATTATTATTTTATTATAAATCACACAATCGTAATGTACACAATGTGTTTTTGCAAGATGAAATGCGATTCTAATGTGGAAAGGGCTTGTGTGTTTTAAATGTGTTCAGAAGTGTCTTCTGGTTTATGTTCAGTTGGTGCTTAATTACTGTATTCGTTTTCTGTTTTTCTTTCACCTGTTTCACATTTAAAACACAATAATAATAATAATAATAATAATAATAATAATAGAATACATTGTTGTTTTGCAATACAGTACCCTTTTTTATTATTTATCCTGGAGAATAGTAGTACATTAATCATTCAATTAGTCAAGTCTTTAGAACAATAAAGTAGTTTAAAACCATCCTTGATCATAATCCAGAAGACACTGTGATCACAGAGAAATAGAGTTCATAGCCTGTGTTAATATCCAGATAAATAACTCTGGACCAAAGCTTTTACTAAAAAACAGAAAAAAATCTACGAACAATGCAAAGAACTGTAGAAGGAAGCATTCTGGGACAGAAACATGATGTTCCGCATGTTTGTGCAAACAGGATCTGCCATCGTTACAATCGTTTTTAAGAGGTCTTCTAGTCACACAGTATAGTTAAAAAATAGTAAGTAGATCAGTCAGAAAGCACAGGGGGGGAAACTAAACTAATTAATGATGGCAAAGTAGTCTGAAAGAAAACAGTTCAGGAAATAAATGAATGTGGAAGCTACCGGGACAACAACATAAGCCTGAGTCTGGTGGCCGCGTGGTGAATCGGTGCCAGAATGTATTCCAGTCCTCACAACACCGGGAGTCATATATTTCCCTCCCGCACAAGGACCAGACTCCTGCACTAAAGAGGCCTATTATCCTCTGGGTGTCACATTGCCTCTACAGCTTCCTTTTTAAATTTGTTGTACAGTTTTACAGGCCGGCAGTTATTGAGCCCCATTGTGTGGACCAGGAGCACAAACTGTTTAATCTCAAGTCTTCAGCTCTGAGCCATTGAGAGGGGCGACCGAGGCCTGGCCCCTCCGAGCAGCCCATTGTCAGGCCCTGTCTGTCCAGGGAGATTTACAGGATAATTAGACCATCTCAGGGCACTGGGGGGACCTGCCCCTTTTCCTATCCATCACCTGGGCCGCTGACTCTGTCCCGGGACACTTCAATAGGCTCATTTCTGAGCGCCTTCTCGGTCTTCAGGGCAGATGAATGAGTTAAACGGGGAGCTGGGCCAGTTTAACAAAGAGGATATCCTTTTTTAAGTTAATGGATATCTATATTAAAAGGTCTGGTCCAGTCTCAACCAGACAGCGCAGAGCTCGATCTGTCAGGTGTTAGAAAAACTGAAAATGTATCTGTTCCAACAGATGACGAAATACGAGGAATGAATGTTTGATCAGTTTCTTGCGTGTCTGTTTGTTTTAAAGATCCCACTGCATTCTGTGAGTTTGAAAAGTGATCAGGTCTGAAAATATAAGAGTATAAAAAGGTCACTAACAAGAAGAGGTGGTTCAGCCCATCTTAAGCTTTGATTGTTTGCAGGGTCTCATCCAAATGTGTCTTATAGGATCTCAGGGAATGCATTTTGACAGGACAGACACTCACAAAACTTTAAATAAAGATTTGTTTTTTAATTGTGAATATAATTTAAACACCCTAATCTTCATTTCACACCAAAACGTTTTAACTAGGCCCATACAAATCCACAACTGATTTAGTCAGGAGAAATGCAATCCTAACCTTAACTAAATCTTAAGTTTACTGGGGACTAACCTGAACCCTAGTCCAGACCACAATTTAACACTCAATTTCATTCAGTGCAATTTAATTTAACCTCAATAATGTATTCAATTTTCCCCCCTTACTCACAATCCAGATTTCCCACATTGGTTGGATAGGGGTATTCATAGCCTATCACCCTTGTTTGAGAAAAATACTCTCAAAACATTTGCTGAAATTAGTAGTGAATTCATAATACCTAAAAAAGATTTCTTTAAGTATCTTAAACTTCGACATTTTATAAAATCACTAACTCAAAGAAACACATTTCGTTTACAAATTGATGACATTGAAAAACTTTTACTTACTACCACCTCTATGTCAAAAATAATCCCTAAAGTTTATCTGACTTTATCAAATAAAGCCACGTCCTCTTTCCTGCCCCTCAAACCGCTCTGGGTGTCAGATCTCAATCACCCTATTGAGGATTCAATTTGGTCAAAAATGTGTGAGAAAGTCTATTCTTCTTCAATTTCGAACAATGTTAGAGAACTTAACTATACACTTATTTTCAAAACTTATCTTACGCCAGTTCGACTCGGCAGGATGTCAGCTGAGTGTTCCCCAGTGCCGTAGATGCAATTCTGCATTGGGTACCTATATGCATGTGTTTTGGCATTGTGATAAAATTAAACCATTTTGGTGCTCTATTCATCGGGCTATACAGGATATACTCCATTTTAAATTTGACATGTCACCCCTTTTGTATCTTTTAGGTATAGAGCCAAATTTATTTCTAGATCCTAACCGAGAGAAACTTCTTGACATGCTAATATTTTTAGCCAAAAAGTCCATTCTTCTATTATGGAACTCAGATACAGCCCCCTCTTTTAAACTTTGGACCTCTCAGGCATCAAATATCTTACCTTTGGAAAAACTAACATATGATCTGTGCAATACATCTGCCACATTTTGGAATATATGGTCTCCCTTGTGGGATTATATTGAGAGTGGGGGGGACAAACCTTAGTTCATATCAATTGACTGTCCTTGACTTCCGTGTGTGTTTTTTTTTGTGTTTGATCTGGGGGGTGGCCTGGCCATGTACTTATATATATATATATATATATATATATATATATATATATATATATATATATATGTATTTTTTTTATATATATTCATTATAATCATTTATATTTCATGTATGTTTTTTATTATTATTATTATTATTTTCTTTTTTTGTCATTTTTTTGTGTTAATAAAAGCCAATAAAAAATAAATCAATAAATAAATAAAATAAAGTACTCAATAATACTCTCTATGCAACCTAAATGTATCTGTTAGACCATTATATGTTCATCTGTGTCTTAATTCATCTTCAATTGAGCACATTTTCAAGTTTCAGATTTTATTTACACACTCAAATCTTCAGTTTGTACAGATACGTCTCCTCATTGGCTCAACAGTATTTACAGTCTTTCTCCTGAGCTGTGAGACTGTATTGCAGAGCAGAAAGAAGAGAGTTTTCACTGGAACCCATCGAATCACATCAGCAGGTTACTTGCCCCTAATTAAAACTCACCATTGCCAAGATTTTTTAATTCAGGGCATGGATTTTAGAAAAGCACAAATGATACATAAAAGACTAAATCAAGAACCCATGGATCCAACCATCTGCAGGAACGGCTACATCCAGTACAGGGTCATGGTGAGCTGATGTCCAGCCTGGTGGGAACAGGGAGGCGTGAATAAATCATTCCTACCGGTGTGTAAATTAGGACCCACTGATGTTCTGAAAAGGTCTGAGTGTTGCTTGGACAAGACTGGCAATGGGATGGACTGACCTCACTCCTGTAGAATATCTCTGGGAGGAACTGGAACCTCGAATCAGGTGAGCAGCTTTTCCCGCTGCCCTGGAAATTGCCCGGGACATAGCATTCGGTCTATCAAAAGGACTGCTGCTGTCACTAACACAAAAGGACTCATCTGCAGACTATTACATACACTGTGCGCAGCTGTCTTTTGGTATTTCCCTGCCTTTCCAATAATTATGGTAATAGAAAGCGCACTGTATAACCCCTGAGGTGGGGGGCCAAATGTGAGGCCATAAGACGCTGGACTCCCAGTAGAGACCGTGCCGCAGCTCCTGGCAGTGGCCATTGTTGCTCCAGAGGTGAAATGAACATTAACCCTGTCCTGCTCTTGCTAGAAATCATTAACCCTTTCTGCTGTACAACAAATACCACCACGGCTATCTGTCAGCGTGCCAGCATGTACAGTGACGTACAATCAGTCAAAGCCAAAATAAGACAAAAATGGAAAGTAAAAGAGGGTTTAGGTAATTGATTCCTATTTAAAAACAATGCCTAACAGGATCTTTTGTTTTTCAATTCTAAACTGGAAGTTTTCCTTCTACACTTGTATGAACCTCTACCCATTAACCTATTAGGCTCAAACTTATCCATTGTGATAGGAACTGGCCGAGATTTATAGCAACGGGAATGTTCTTCCCTTATACATTTCTTTGCCTTTCCATTTCCTTTCAATTAACCCCTTTCAATCAGATACACAAAATTTAAACACAACCTCTCTTTTAAACCCTTCAATCCCAAACATTTCTACTGTGTGACTCCTGTTACATCATCTTTCTTTTTCTTCAGTCTGGAAGATTAACTACATAAAGTAGAGTTTTTTCTCCCATTAAGACGATTACTTTCAGACTGACAATGTAACCTGGACTGAAACACATTGAACATTATGCGCCAAACATCTCTCAATTAAAAGAACGAATCCTTGGTTTATAAGCGATGGCATTTGCACACAGATGGGTACATGCAGATTGATTTTGGACCCTACTGCCATGCATTTGAATCCCAAATGTTGCCATTCTTTTCCGACCCAGCCCTGTCTTGAGTTGATAGCAGCACAATATTGATCATCAGCCCCACCAGGCAGCAACTATAAACCATTCAGGAGAAGCGAGCTGCGTCCTTGGAGCCAATCCATCGCATTTATATTATACAGACGCCTTTTCACTGGGAGTCCCATTTCAAAAGCCCAAAACAAAAAGCCCAATAGAGCAATAGTTACAATAGAGCCAGGCACAGAGTACAGTAGGATGGGAGGTTGTTGTTGGGGGGGCAATCACAATTAAGATCAAGTCATTAGTAGGGTTAAATAAACAATTGTATCTTAAAATACACAAATATATATATATATATATATATATATATATATATATATATATATATATATATATATATATATATACTTACGTTATCTTGCAGCACTTAGGATGTCAAACCTCCCTGGCAATTCCCATATCTAGAGAGATCGCCCGTACTTTAGTTCTTAAAATGTTATGGTAGTAGATTTCCCAACCACCTCTATAGATATACAGATATGAAGAGTCTCACTGCATACTTTTGTGTTTGTTTGTTAGTTTCCAAACTGTAGCACGCATTCAGGGCCTACAGAATGATAATGGGGAGAGATCAACGAGTGAAACTGTCTCCAAGTCATAACTGATCACCGCCATACATCTCTGGCATTGTCTGAGCCTCCTCTGTTATATTTCTGTATGACAGTGTCCCCCTCTTCCCTCCTTCTCCTCCTCACTGCAGCCCACGGTGCTCCCTGTTTGCACAGAGTGGCCAATTAGCCTGGTTGCGCTGCCCTGGTGACCTCCGACCCCTGCTGTGCAGCCCAATCCATTAACCCTTTGGAGACCAGCTGGAGTTGATGTAGTGGCTATTCTCACCGGGCCGGATGATACGCAGCCAGATCCAACACCCCATTTCCACTTTCTGTCCCTTTGTCTGCCCCTTCTGTTCCCCACGTGCTGGCCGCTCGCTCCCCACTCTGACCTCTTGCTCCTGTCAGGGGACACTCAATAGAGGATGAGTTCACCCCCCTTGAAAGTCCCCGTCCTCTCCTTCCCCACAGACACACACCAGAGCTGGTCAAAGGAGACAGCTGTAGATGACCTTCTTTCACTTTTGTCACACTATCGGAATCATACGCTGCTTCCCCAATAGGGCAAGGGGACAAGTGCAAATTCCTTTCCTGCTGTACGGAGCCGTTTCTACTGCAGACGCTGTGCACGCTCCTCATCCACAATTCCCTTCCAGTTCCTTCCAGAGGTGTTCTATTATTGGATTGAGGTCAGGACATTTTGGAGTGCACTGTGTTACACCCCAGCTTTTGAGATGAAGTGCTATTATGCTGGTAGATGAACGGTAAATAAATACACTCACTTTATCCAAAATATAACTTTATTTAATCAGAGGGTCAGCATTTCCTTATTGATGTGTATTTATATGTATGTATGTAAAGTGACTTTTCCTTCACCCTGTATGCTGACCCATCATGGTGCCTTTTTATCAAAACTACCTCCACACATCACATGATAAGCCCCTATAGTGTTTCGTTTACTGTAGCACCCCAGAGCAAAACCAAAGTCAAGAACAGTACACCAAACAGAGCAATGTACAGCATGGAGAGGTATAGTCAAACAAAAACCAGAGCCAAGGAAAGTAAATGCTCAGTAAAACCACAGATAAACTGCAACATTACAGTGCATTTACTACGGTAAGCTCCCATTAGGGAAGGAGAAGCCTGGATATGGAGATAATATGTAAGTGGGATGATACAAAGTACAAAGCAGTGCAGGTTTTGTTTCTGTCTGGGGGGGATACTGTAAGGGTGGCCACCTCTTTCTGTTTAGCATCAACTAGGCACGACGGTCAGCAACCACACCAAAAAGCAAACCAAAACACGGGAAGGACACAGAGAAGGGGAAAGAGAATAAGACGGAGGAAGAAGAGGACAAGAACACTGGGGGAAGGAATGCCGAAGAGAAAAAGGAGCAGAAAAAGGGAGAAGAAATGAGGAGAGGTCAGGAGAAGGAGAGAAAAGAACAGGAGGAGGAGAAGTAGGGAATAGAACCGAGAGAAATAAAGGTTGTGAAAAGTAGGAAGGAGGAAAAATAAGAATAAGAATATATAACTCTGGGCTGTGCTGGAATGCCCATATCGTACAGCCCCCTCTCTCCTCTCTTCCCTCCGCACCCCCTCACCCTCAGCACAGGGCACACTGTCAACACAGAGGGAACTGGGACAATGGCACACAAGTCATTAACCTGAGTTCACCGGCCAGGGCTCGCATGACGGCAGTGACAAATGGGCAGAGAGAGAGAGAGAGAGCAAGAGAGAGAGAGAGAGAGAGAGAGAGAGAGAGAGAGAGAGGGAACACACTGCCCAAGAATGCAGGTAAATTTGTGTAACAATAGCTGAGAGATGACAAGCGGATAAGTAAGGGAACAAAAGCTAGTGACAATAACAGCAGCAAAAAGAAAAGTGAAAAATAAAAACAGTCAGAAAGTCACTCTCTTCCACACACTGTCCTGCCAGAGATTGAATTTGTGTAACTGCTTCCCCCAGTTACCTTTACAACATATTCACTGAACTGAGTTGCATAATATTCTGGATAAATGTACTGTTACGTCAACGCCAAGTAACGGTAGAGATGTGTGTGTATCGTATTAATGAAACTAAAGGGTAAAATTAAAGGCATTTGGGGTCTTTTTTAATTAATTTATATTGTATGTGTTTATATTTCTTCCATTGTATTATAAAATATCTGATTACAACATTTAATTGCACATCTTATGGATATAAACTGATTTTGGGTAAGCATATGCAAACGGTGCCTTAATGCTGTGCCCGTCGGTGTTCAATATCCCGCGTGTTTAACATTGTATCTGACTTCATTTTATGCCAATTCTGTTCAGTCATGTTTATGTGTTTTTACAACAGAATATGATGTATGTAATTGCTCACAACACTGGGGCATCACATTACCTAACAGATGCAAAATACAAACTAACAAAAGAAGGGCGATAAAAATGAATTAGGTCTATCTATCCATCTGTTTATCTGTGTCTTTCTTTATCTATCTGTCTAAATATATGTTTTCTTTCTTTCTTTGCTTGTAAATAGTCAGCAGTATGCAAGAGAGTGTGGGATAGGAAGGTTTTTAAATGTTTCATTGTTAGCATCTCTTGCTGGATTATATGGTTGGGTGTTTAAGTTTACGATGTATACATTGTTTTTGGATTTGTTCAATAAAGTTTGTTTTAAAAAACGAAAATCTATCTATCTATGTAGATATTTATTTACTTACTCTCTGTTAGTTTATCAATGCTTCTGACATATAACCTGCCTGCTATATACTGCTGCTAAACTTAATGTCACATACCATAACTGTAATTATTGCTATAATTCAACTAACCTACAAACTGTCCCTCAAAATAACATGCATGATAAGCACAACAACAATTAACATTCCACTAATATATTATGTAAAAAGCACATTTAAATGTTAGTTTTCATTGCCCTAGCTCCTCCTCCTCCTCTGTGTGACTCCCATCACTTTTCACTTTTCGGTGTGTCCCCCTTCCTCCCCCTCTGCTGTGATCTGAAGAGGCCAAAAGGCTAAACAGGGATGTCTGTAGTGGTTCCCTGGGACAGAAATCAAAGGGCCCTGTGCTAGTCAAACAGAGCGACATCACAGGATTACAAGGACTCACCCAGCGGGGCCCCTCGCCGCAGGACGGGCGCAGTACTGCCAGGCAGCCACCAGGGGCAGCAAGTGAGCAGCTCTCTGGACAAAGTGGAGCCGAGAGGTGACCTCCACTGGCAGCACGGCCCCACAATGCCTGACACAGACTAGTGGTTTAGTTAGTTTGTTTCTTTTTTAACTGAAGTAATTGAAAATAGAGCTCTGAAATAAAAACAAAACACAAAATACAAAAATAAAAATGCTTGCTATTGACTATTTGACATACCTGATTGTATCTGACAGAAAACTGCTGCTAAATAAATAAGTCTACTGCAAAAAACTGCCGACATGTTAAGGGGGTTAATTTAATCACAGCCAATTCAATAGCCATCAATAAAAAGACACTTGACTTGCTTGGCTGCTGCCATCATATCTCTGGGTTCGAGACAGGCTGGAGTCGGTAAAGACAATGTCTTAATCACGAGCCCAATAAGCACACACGCAACCTCTTGGACACAGAGAGTCAGAGAGAGAGTCTGTCTGTGCTTACCAGTCACCTCTCAGACCCCCATCAAAGGCTCCAAGTTGGCCGGTGTTTGTGTCCCTCGTTGTGACACAATGACACCCCCCCCCCCGCACAGCGCTCTCTCCAGTGTCAGTAACGTTGATCCCACTGATCTCCACGCATCACCCCCTGCCCCACGCCAAGCGATGACACGGCAATCTCTCAATCTTTCACTGCATTGTGTCTGATCCAACGAAAAATACAGCTTTCATTACATTTCCCTCTCAGGTCACAGAACAGCTCTACAAATACTTCCCTAAGCAAACCACGGAGAGAGAGAGAGAGAGAGAGAGAGAAATCAAAAGGATATTTTCCATTTGAAGACTTGTATTAACGCCAAATGTACAGAAACTGAATGGACCAATAAGAGAATTCACCACTGTATGCCTGCACTGATGTCAGATTATAATGCATTGGCAAACAACAGTGACAAACATACCAGTGGCGTGCCGTGATAGATAAGAAGGAATGCATTCAGGGGATCCTCATATAACAGGCACCAATCAATTCAATGTAGTTCTTTTTGTGTGATATCTGATATATGTTTTAAAGGGTCTGACCATCCCGAGTGCTTCTTAATAAACCCCACACAACACTGAACTATACAGTTGCTGCAGTCCTGCCATGGGGTAGTCCAATACTGTCGCCAAATACTACAAATTCAGCATCACAGCGTTTATGGGCTTTGCCAAGGCAGGGGCACATGTTTTGTCTGTGTGGGCATGGGAATACAACCACACATGGGTCCTGACCAAATGTCTTGCACCTTATCTCCTGTGTGTGCGTAAATGTGATATACTGTCATTATTTGCCATTGCTAGTGCATTGGAGTGCTCCCTATCAGTCAGTGGTCGGGGGGGAGGACTCACAGATAGGTGGGTGGATGAGAAGATGAGAGCAGACAGGGATCCAGGCTGTTATCAGAATCTGGCTGAAACTAACTGTGGCCTCCTATCTGGTATATGTGCAAGACTGAAAGACAAACAGAGAGAGCAAGAGAGAGACAGTCATTTGAATCCTGGGTGCATGGGAGTCTGTTGATTGTAAGGACTTGCTGCCATTTGTTTTTGGTGCCCCAAAGGTACTTTGAATAGGATCACAAACAAATCGGTCAATTCAAATTTCTTGTGGACTTTGTGGACTAAGGAGAGGTATATAGGTATCAGAATGAGTGACCAGACACTCTGAGACAGGACGGGGCTTTAAACATTTTAAATCGGCTTGAATAGTTGATTGATCTGATCAGGAGAATAAGAGCACATAAATTTTTATATCCCACTTCTTATCAACTGACATATAAGTGACAAACATTCATAACAATATCATAGCGAGCCACCAAAAAAAAAAAAAGGCCCTATGAAAAGATAGCCGAGACATGAGTCATAGTTTAGTGAAAAAGTGCACTCAGGCCATTGAGAAGCAATGCACTCGCTGACACCTGCAACTCACAAGCGTCTAAACAAAGCAATAAACAGCAGGAAACAGAGGCACATAAACTGAGAAGCAAAGTACGCTGCATTGATGTAGAAACAAATACTAAAGCTGGGTAGGACAGGACTTGATAGTGGGGACATCGGAGATGGGAACGGGGAGATACTTGTGCTTTCTGATGAATATTCTTGTCTCTCTCTGTGTCTGTATATGTACAGATTCTTGGGGAAAAAACTATTTATCACCTAGTAATCTTATACAAACAAGCAGCCATTTACTCCGCTTCGAAGAGTACAATGCCAGTGAACTTTGCCTCCTAGGCAGTATTTGCCGCGTTCCTGTCATAAACAAATGCTATGCAAAAAATCGCCACCTCAGACAGGGAGCAACGGCCTTGATAGACTGTAGGAGTACGAGCTGGTACAATCGCCCCCCCAAGCCCTGACTGGGGAGGGCTGCTTCACGACACACACGTCTCTGCAGAGCACATTTTCCAACCGTGTTTTTTTTCAGTGTTAATGGACCTCCCAGTGCAGCTCTGGCCAATCTTTGCAGGCTTCTTTAATTGGACACTTTCGCAAAGCCTGGTTTCATGCAACAATCGAATCAATTTCAGCCGCCCTCGTTTTGGTTGCAAACTCGACAAAATCATTGCTTTCCTCCTGCTCCTAGTTTAGGCAATCAATAAGTAGGCCGTTTTTTGGACACCCCTCGTCTTAACAGTTGCCCTTTAGACTTTAGAACAAGGATTTTCAACCCATTCCCGGATAAACCGCTCTTTCTTGCAGTTTGACCTTTGACCTGCTCTCAAACACAGGACACCTTAACAGCCTAATGCGCCCAGCTAGGCATGCTTTGTCCGTCTGCTTTAGGAAACGAAAAGCTCAGCATTACATCAGATGCAACAGGAGCCACAAGAGACACAAGTGTGTTGTTGTTGTTGTCGTTTCGGTGCTTCAGAACGTGGTGCCGGGCGCTCGCGTTCAAGAGAAAAAGCGCTGCCCCTCATCCGTGTAACCCCAGTGGCCGAGGACAGACGCAGGGAGAAATCTACTACTATATGTTTTTGATTTCTTGTCATGGGGGGAGGGTCATTTAACAAGGAAAAAAAGTGGTAGAATGAAGAAAACCCTTTTTTTTTTAAATAAAACTGTCCTGATTTGACTCCAATTAAAGGAGAAATAGATGCCTCCCAGGCTGCCCGGGCACAGGAAATGAGCTGATTGGGGAGCAAGGGAACGCATGACTAAACAGAGTGGAGTGAGGGAAAGAGCTGAGGGCCCCCGACACGTAGCCCCCGCCCTGGACAGCTGCTCGGCTGCCTCCGCTCTCATAGCGACTCCATTATTGCTGGCCCGCTGTCTGGGCTGGGGAGGGAGCTGGCCGCGGCGCTGGACCCGAGTTCTCATATAAATTACTTGTCATGCTCAGCCAAGGGAATCACGGAGAGAGACTTTACAGGGGAGCGTCTGTCGCTGTCCGCCTCTCTCTCCTGCGCACTCCGCGCCACATTTCTCAGGCTTGAAGTTTTGAAGTTCAACATCTAATAATAATAACACTGATACTACCACCAATAATAAGACGTTGACGCGGGGGTACTTCTGGAGCATAACACTGGGATGGGTCAGCGTGTCACAGCTGGAGGAATCCACCCTGCTTGTCTTTTGCGTGAGAAATTGACACAAAAATACATACATACAGAGATGTCTTTAAATCTCACAACACCTTAAGACATGGGGACAAGAAAAGACTTAAACTAGTTCAAATCGGCACAGTTCAAATACGTAACTAGCCGAGCTGAGCTGGACAGAAAACAAGAAAACAGGATCCAGCAGATGAGAAGTGCCTGCTAATTTTATAACAAAGGTCTTTGGGATCCTTCAGATTTGAATCAACAAGAGAACAGTGTTTTGCGGGTGGGGAATCTACCCACCATGGTATCCAATCAGAGTCTGTGTGGCAAGATGTCAAAGTGCCCTGACGAGGAGTTTTTTTTCCCCCCGGTAGGGCCACATCAAACAGCACTTTGTCCAAATGCAAAGAGAGCGGCTTTATAAGGGGTAATAAAAATACAGATTTGCGAAAGAGGTGCGGCCCACCCTCGCTGAAGAATGTCAGTTTTGCAGCGCACTGTGCCTGTGCTCTGTTACACCTTGTTCCCACCAGCCGCTCGGCACGGCACGGGTGTCTCGGTGTGGTCAGCAGATAGCAAAGACAAACAGGCTGCATGCTTTTGTTGGGGGGGAGTGAGGGGAGGTTGGTGACCCGGCTAGGAGCAGGGATTCCTGGCGCTTTTGACCGAGGTGCTCATAAGGAAGCTGGAAAAACAATTCGGCGTAGTCGCTCGGACCAACACGGAATTCCCTGCATACCATATTATGCCACTACAGAGTGAAACATAACTGTTTAGAGGGAAAAGGGCAAATTTCTGAATTTATTAGCTAACAGCACACCCTGACCCAAGAAACAGCTGCCGTACGATCATTCATGTCACAGCTGCCTGGCCACCACACATAATTCGAGGAACTCTGGGAAATACCAAACACAGAAAAAAGACTTTTCCTGAAAATCAAAACAAGGTTATATTATTCACACAGAGAACACAGATCAAGTTTAAAATCTGAACAAATATTTGAAGAACTTGATAATCAGCGATGTTGCATTATTTATAATTAAGAAATATTCATATATCAGTACCACAGTAGTTTGAAGGCAAGTTTTGAAATATGCAGTCAAAATTTAAATCTTCACCCTCTACCAAGAGAAATGGATTAAAAATGTTGGCCCACACAGGGTGTCCACTTAGGAAAGGGAAATGTTCAAATATTCAACACAGAGAAGCAGAAATGACAGAATTTTTTTTTTTTAAATAAATAATCACAGACAGAAAATCTTTCGTTTTCCGAAAAAAAAGTTTACTTGAAATATCCACTTTACAACAAAAGTATAAATATGATTTTAAAAGATTGATTTCCATTTTTTTTATACAAAAATAATACATCAAAAGAAAATCATTTCTGGTGTTTTGCGTTTTCGTCCTCTAGGTATAAACTGAAATCCCCTCTGTGTTCTTGGCAGTGGGTGTGTCTTTGTACATAAAACATTACAAAATATGTAGCTATGACCTTTTCAATAGTGGCTTTTGTACAACAGAATATATGTATTTATATATAAAGTCAGGGCACTGTAGTGTTTAACTACAGGTCATCTAGAAAGGATCTCAATTTCAAATGCATCAGAACCATTCTTTCCCATTGTATTTACAAGCTCTTTGGAACGTTATGCACTGGAACAAAATCAGCCAACAACAGGTGAATTAATACTGCCTCATAAAAAAAGCATTACATTATTTGATTGTATCCAGTGAGCACTTTACACGTCACCCCTGGTCAGCTCAGGGTTGTATATAAGTAACACTGTTTGTCACAAAGATGTCTCGTCCAGTTACAGGACAGCTCTCAACCTCCTGGCGAAATTTCAATTGAATTGAAAAAAACACTGCTGTACACCAGTTTGGTCCAATATATATAAATATACGATAAAAACTATTCAACTAGTGAGGGGTCAGAGAATAAGTCCCAAGGGGAATGTGTAAAGGGAACTGAGAAACCCCTTCAAAAGGTTTTAATCCTCAGTTGTTAAATGCTCCTCTGAGTTCTGGACAAACCAGAAAGTGAAGTGAAAGTGTTTTTTTATGATCAAAAAAATACCATCAATTCAAATCAGCATTAGGGGGTGATATGAGATACAAAGGTGCTGTTGTTTAAACTCAGCTATAGAAAAATATATTATATATTATGAGGATTTACATTCCCTTTGCTTTTCCCTCTCTGATGTGGGGGTGCCTAAGCCTGAGCAGTATCATCTCCCTGTTGGACACCTCTAAATTCACTGAAAATGCCACACAGGGAATAAACAGATAAGCCCCTGTTTACTCCATTACAAACAGAGACAGCAGTGCTTCAGAAATACCAGGGTGTTACACACTTCAAACCAGGAGAGCTCAAACAGGCCAAATAACCTAATGCCTTTTTTTGTCATCCTCTCTTTTCTTTTTTCTTTTAAAAACACATATATGGAAGACTCTTTACAACAAAGCAGATGCATCAGAATGAAACCAATGGACGAACACTTGGATCTGCTGCAGTTCGCACCTCAGGCTGGGAGCTGGGGCGGTGGGGGAGCGGAGAGGTAGGTAGGGAGGTAAGGAGGGGGCAGGGGCTGAAACATGGGTTGATTGTCATTCAATAAAGTCTCTTTATTCTTCTTTGTATCATCATCATTGCTGTCATGATCATCCGTCACTTGTCCCACCGGCAGTGGGTTGACTCTCTTGTCCCTTCAGAGGTGTGTGTGTTAAGTCTCCACAGACCAGTGTAGAGATGCTCCAGCTTTGCACAACTCTAGCAAAGGGGCTTTCAGGCTGAAGTCCAGGCATCAGAGTGGGAGCTTGTCCATCTGTAAATTTTCCCCTCTTCCCCTTAATGCAGTCAGTGAGTTTGCTGCTGTTCTGGCACCTTCTCCGAGTCAGGCCAGTATCGCCAAAAAGCTTAGCCGTGGGCTTTGGGAGCAGACCCACCTAGACAGCAGTGCAGTTTCCTCTTTGACCGATTTGTCCTTATTATTCACCACAGCCACTCCTGCCCCGCCCAATGCTCTCTCTCTCATTTCGCGTACGTCTTTAAGTCTCCAAGCGATGCCATGTCCTCGCACTGATCTTTTTTTTCTGGACACAACTGCAGAGGCCCGGCAACCAAGGAGGTGACCCGGGCCGGGTGTGGGAGTCAGAGACGCAGAACCCGATCTCAGACGGAGGAAAGACAGCTGGAACTGTCATCAGAGATGTAGAGATTGTAGAGATTGTTTTTCCTCGTCTTCCACTTGATGAGGAGAAATTTGTGTCGGCATGCTTCGCTGTCCCAGACCAGATATCTCCAAAACTTCAGCTACGCACCGCACAAAGACACAACAAAATAGAAATACTGTGTAGGAAATGCAGGCTTCTCCAGTTTGTTGATCTCTATTGCCTATAGGTGTCCATTTATTTATTTAGCTTGTTTTTTAAGAATTAAAAATAGTTTTTGTTTGTGTGTGTGTGTTTGGGAGTTTGGTTGCTGTCCTTTCTTGTGTAACGGCAATTTGTTGAGCGACTGTCATCAGCCAATCCGCCAGCTCCACTCGTTAAGGGTTGCCACAGTTACCAAGGTGATGTTGTGGAAAGCGTGCTCCGGTTGCTGGGCACGGAGGAAGTCGGGTGTTCGGGGGAGGAGGAGCGGGGGGCATTACCAGGCTTGTAGAGGACACTAAAATGACAACGAGAGAGAGAGCGAGAGAGAGAGAGAGCGTGAAGGGTTAATAGGGATTTCCAGACTGCTCCAAATGCAATCAATGAACATCCAACATTATTTTCTGTAAATTTAAGTTTCACAAAATCAAATACATTTTCTGTTTTCATTTCGGCCTAATTTCACATCAGTATTACTGTCAGCTGTACCATGAACAGCAGCTCTACACCTGACCAAATACTGTCGTTTTCCCTGTCGTGCCATTCTCCTTCCCCACTTCCAATTGAAATGTCTTCCTGGGTGACTTTTTTTTTTGTTTCTCTCTGGGGAGGGGAACCAGGTGACCCTTCAGTGACCCCCTGTCTGGCAAACACCAATACCTGATAAGGTGGACGCCAAGAAACCTGCACACGATCATTAGGACCGGGTCTCTGGGGAGGAGGGGGGGATGCAAATAAAACAGGGGGCAATAAAGCCTAGGTTGGTCAAGAGAACAACCTCCAACCTCCCCCCCCCACCGCCCAAACACTACATCCTGATAAGGTGCAGCGCGCAGATGAGAACGAGCCCCTTCACGGGCAGGTAAACACTGCGGAATGCTGGGAAGCCCACCTGCCGTCCCATTCTACACATTCCACATTCCGACATGCATTCTACTGGACTGACCCCTGTAAGATACCACTCCAGACTCACTGGTCAGCTGGGTCTTATGGTCACTGGGACTCACCCACAGCATCCCATTGTTTTATCAATCTTGGCTCTGATAACCACTCCACACCTCATAACTTTTAACAGTATCTTGGCATTAAGCAATGCAGTTGTGTAATAATAATAATTATTATTATTTATTATAAGTCCCTAAAGACTGCATGTATACATTTTCTTAGTCATATACTTAACTAACTTCAAAATCAAATCAATACTTGTTATACTTGTTATTCTGTGGATTCATTACAAATATGCTTCCTCAAGAAAAACAATTTATAGTAGCTTCTTACAGATGATGTAAGATGGACAATTTATACTGAGATCTTGGTATGTTCTTTTAATTCTTTAAATTGGGGAGGGGACTAGTATTATTATTATTATTGCTACATCAATACTCCAATACAAATCTTAACTGTGCTGTAGAGAAGCTGTTAAAACAAATCAACACCTCAATAAATATTACGTTAGTGATTCGTATTTTTTAAAAGATGAGCAAAGTGTCTTGCCACACACAAAAGGAGCAGCACGGCGGCGAGATTGTGGAGGCAGTCTGGAGTTAGTGTTGTTTCTTGCATTAAAATAACAACCCAGAACAACACCACAAAAAAAAAGAAGAAAGAGAAACGGAGCAGCCCGGCCTGTGTGGAGCTGGGAGTGCAGCCCAGCAGCGTGGGAAATTGGGCGTGTGAAACAGGCGAGCACACTTTGCTGGCGTTTCAGGCTAGAGCGAGCACTGTGAAGCCTAAAGTGGAAAGGGAAGAGCAGTAATTACTGGAGACTGCCCTCCTCCTCCCCCCCACCCAGCTAGTCAGCCCAGCGCAATGCCCTATCAGGGGTTTGATTAAGCTGGGAGAGCATTTCCTGTTCTCCCGTTCTCAGACCGTCAACCCAGCGCCCCCCCTCCGCCACCCTTGTACAAGTCACCTGAGCGTGAGGGGAGAAAGCGAAAGGAGGCGTAATTAATCAAGCGCAGTTCGGGCTGAGCGCTTGGCAGATTGATTGATAGGGGCTTTCAAAGGAAATAGAATTCCGAGGAGTATCGATGCGCCCGATTGGGCCACTGATTGAGATTTGCGAGACAAAAAGAGCAAAGAGAGTGAGGTCAGTTTCAGTGCCAAAATCCTGACAGATTTCTCAAATTATCTTGTGGGGCTGCTTCAAAGGACTAGCAATGCTCCCTTTAACGAGAGAGAAGATCATGACCTGCAGCTCTAAAGATATTGCTTCCCCAAAATCCTACAGCTTCTGCACAAGCCTCACAGACTCCTCTCAGCTCTCTCTATAGCACATACAGTCACATTCAGAGCCCCCGTCACACTAGAAGAAATCGGCAGAAGTCCTTTATGTTTTGCACACTTCACTTTCCATTTCAACTGTGTGACAGGGACTGGAGTCCAATCACTGCACTAGAAATGTGACTTTTGAACTCCCCTGTTAAAGCAGTAAGGGACAAAGTATAAACAGCAATGGTGACAAAAGTTAAAGGAACTGAAGTATTATTTGGTCAGGTGGCTGTGCTTGGGAGCTGAGGACTGATCCTTAAAAGCATCATGAATTGTACAGTGCAACACTTATTGGTCTGTTAGTATGCTTGTTTATTGTACTTCATTTTAATTATTTAAATATAGTATTTACCCAGGAAAGACCCCCGAGTTGCATCATCTTGTTTACAGTGGAGTCCTAATGCGACAGGAATTGAACAAGTCATCAAACACATACAACAGACAAGAGCATTTCTACAAAGCACCTGTCTAGAGTTAGTCACCGCGGGGAGTGTGCCGAGAGGTCGAATCAGTCAGTGGATTAGTAGAAGACAACTAGAGACTCCATTGAAGGTGTTGAGATTGTGGAGTTTAAGCTACATTCAACTGTGTGTTTTCTGTAGAACTGTAGCATATTTACCAAAAAATAACCATCCATGTTATTTTATTACAATTTGAAATTAATAATAATTCAAAATTAATAATACAAAAAAAAAAAAAAGATCACCAGTAACAGATTAAAACCCGCAGGTATTTTAGGGCGAGAGAAAAGAGTGTGCAGATGTTTATCGTGTGAGAGAGACAGAGAGGGTTGTGGGAGAGAGGGCGGGACTCACCTGTTTGCTGGATGGCATGGAGGTGAGTGTGCTGATGCTGCTGGCGTCGGTGACCACCATGGCCGAGGGGAACCTCGAGGGGTGGGAGTACTGGGGGGGCTCCTGTTTGTGTGAGTACACTGCCAGGACAGGGCAGAACGGGAAACAGAAAGAAAGGGGGGAGGAATACATACTGTCAATCACATCACTCTTTCACCTCTGCCTGACATAGAATAGGGACGTTTTCTTTAACTCCTGTACCCAGATTCATAAAAACATATATTTAAATAATATAAAAGCCCCCCCTATCAATGATCTTAATTTGAAAAACTGAATTCAAACCACTGTCTGGCCCCACTTTCGAATAGATCATTTACCAGCTACAAGATGTCTCATATGGGTCAGAGTTCCTATGCGCTTGGGGACTGTATGGGACACTGAGGGGCCACAGTGTTTATTGCCACTGCAGTGTGCGGTGTGGGCAGAGCTGTTGACAGTGGCAGTAGTGTGTAAGTGCGGGCGGCGCCGGACTCACTGTGCGAGTTCTGCAGCTGTGTGACGGTGGCCATGAAGGGCTGCTGGCCCATGTGTCCGGGCGACTGCTGCATCAGACTCTGCTGGTGGGGGCTGTGCAGCTGCTGGGGGAACTGCACAGGCTGCAGGGCGGCCAGGCTGCCCGCCACGCTGTTGATCACCGGCACGCTCTGCGCCTGCGACGAGTTCAGACCTGGGAAGGGGAAGACTGCACTGAATCATTTGAGCGATAGGATACCTGCGGGCAAAGTGCTGTTCTCGGTTACATCCATCGGTGCCCTTGCTGCATATCTATCGATGGCTAGACGGATTTGCACACATACAGTTATCATTTGGCCCAACTTTGTGAATGCCAGCAGAGAAATAAATAGTTTATAGTTAGATTGAAAAGATTAACCTAGCCTGGTTCGAACTGGATTGACTTGATATTAAAGCGATTTTGGTCTTGTAAACACAAATAACACTTCTTTTTTTATTAAATAAAAGTGATTTAATTATTTTTTATCAAACCACACCACATCAAACCACTTTAACACAGGGATGATACTCAGGACAGATAACCCAGAGGATGACCGAGACCTACTGGATCTGGGTCTGAGCCCCTAGGGGATAACACAAGAGCTGCCAGAGAGACGTGGTCAACTGCCAGACAGGGCTGCGTGGCGTGGGCATGGCAGGGGGATTAACAAGCTTACTCTGTGCGATGGCCATGACTCCGGACAGCGGCGCCATGATGAGGTTCTGTGTCTGCTGGTGTCCGTGGTGCGAGGACTGCGACAGGCTGTGGATGTTGGTCAGGGTGCTGACAGGGGGCAACCCACCTCCTGACACCGAGATCTGGGGAGAGAGACGCAGGCAAGGGTGGGGATTACACACTGGCTCTACTACAATGCAGGCCCAATATACATTGGTCCGTGTGTCCTCAGGAGAGGTTTAAGTTTCCTCAAGTGTACAAATTACGAAAGTATTTCTCTTAAAATGTTAATTTAAACAGATCAACTGTATTCACATCTGAATACGTGAGACATTTCTAAAACTGTTGAAAGCTACTTGCTCTGCTGGGGGGGTTAAGATTCATGCTGAAAGTGTTCCTATGGCTCCAGGCTTTCCCCAATTCCCCTGTACAGAAAAATGCGATTAAGTGGGGCCTTTGGGATTGACACAGATTAATAGCGAATTCATTGAGAGTTACTGTATGAAATCCAACAGTAAAACTTCCTCCTTCCAGGCCACAACTAATGTGTAGCAGGAGTGAGTTTCGGCAACACAATGAACTTCTATTGGTGAGGTAATTTCTGCCCTTGAACAAAATAAATAAAGCATCACAAAGGAGCGGGCTCAATATCACCCGGCCGTTAGTCACGATCTAGACGTTTGTTTTGTTGATTGTTTTTTCTTGCTGGTGGACCACAATGAATGCTGGGAATGTACATTCACAACTCCAGCACTGAGCTCTCACTGATTTCAGACCGAGTTTTTTGTTGAGTCGCCCTGACAGAGCGAACACGTAACCTGAAGTCCAAACGTCCAGCTCCTTTGCGTCATATTTAATACCTACGGCCCCACAAAGCGAAAGCGAAGTGTTTACTCGCGTCTGGTCTGTTTACCTTCCGAATACTTTGTGTGAGAACCTTTTACTCCCCCATCCCCCCTGTGTGGGAGCGAGTGTGTGTGTGTGTGTGAGAGACAGAGTCAACAAAACAGCAGCCCCGGCTCCAGGATTTTTGCAGGTGCTGCTCTAGTAGGCACACTGTATGCAGAACTTATCAAAGACCAGGAGACTACAGCTAAGCACACCATAGATATGGGCCTGATTAAATATGCAGCAGCTGCCATGACATGGGTGGCAGTGCAAGACAATAGGCCAGATTGGAAACAAGCATGGTCTTTAACATAAACAGCTGTCAGTGCTATGTAGCTCTGAAGGCCACCAGCATCTACAGCAGACCAGATACACAAAACAACTGAAGTGAAGTTTTTCCCTCCTTGATCGTAGGGGTGTCGGCACCAGGTATCTTAACACACTGAGGCCAATACACTGGTTAAGTGGAAAATTTCTCTATCCAACTCTTAACATGCCCATGACTTTATGGTGCAATGCAGCTCAGATCAGATCTTTACTGCCCAGAGGATCTCCGTCATGGGAAACGGTCAGAACTAGTGACCATCACGGAGACTGAGCCCTGCCCGTCTGGAAACTGCAGCCTATGACTGTGAGAAAATGACCTGCAGGATCTGCCGATGTCATATGAAAACATGTGACCAACGCAAAGAAAATGTATGATGTTCAATATTAAGCTCAATAATGCCCTTTTCTGTAACTGTCCTGATTCAAACACAGTCCTGCAATTTGAGTTGCCGTATTTGCTATACAGAATATTTTAGTTCACTACTTAACTCTACTACTTAATTATGCTGGTGAGCTTTGTGTTTTGTTGCACACTGTGTAACATCTGCACTGTGTAACCGTTTACAGGCCCTTGCACAGTCAGAATACAATAGAGTTTTATTGTGCATCAACGTGTATAAAAAACTATACAAAAATGAAGGATAAATAGTATGTTTTTTTCCCAAAAAACTTGTTGAATACTTCATTCCTGTTCAAGCAGGCAATCCCAAAACCCCAAAACATCCCATTGTGTGCTTGCCTTGCTATAGAAAGTAATAAAATAGTGGGGGGAGGCAGCACACTGTTTAAAAGTGTTACCACCACCTCAAAAAAACTTCTTTTCTCTCTCTAAACTAAGCACCACATTATCGACCTCTGCTGTCATTACAGAGGAAAAACAAATAGCGCTCCACCCACCCCGTGCTCTTTACAAGGTATTTAATCAATAAAGCGAGAATGTTCCTTTGTCAGGTTTATTGGCTTTATAGCTACATGTGGCCCGTTTGGCTGCGGTGAAGGCTGCAGCCTGTTCCCCTCTCTGGGCTACGCTGCCGGTTTCTGCACCGGCCTCTAACACAATACGCTCATTGTGTGTGTGAGAGGGAGAGAGAGAGAGGCTCTACACTGCACTGGGCCTGTTGTACGGCTGTTAAAGGGGCCACTGGGAGGCCCGTGTTATCTTATCAGCCCCTCTCAGTGGGCCCAGGTGTGCTCACCATTTTGGCGTCAGGTGACAGCAGGCTGTGGCTGGGGTCCAGGCCGCCGGGGGACACCTGCTGTAAAACCGTCTGGCTATTGGCCATGGCGTTGTTGCTGTGGTGACTGATGGTTGTGGAGGAAGTGACCTCGCTGGCTCCCTGTTGGCTGTATCTGACTCCTGCAGAGAAGGGAGGGGTGGGAGGAAAAGGAGAGGGGAAATAAAAATCAAAAAACAAAGTATTAGGCCCTGTTTGGTAATGGCAGTTCCAAACATGACATCAACGTTATGAGGAGGCAGAACGGGCTTTAAGATTCTTCAGTTTCAATCATTCTAAAGATAAGAAACGGGTCTCCTGGCTGCCTGACCTTCCCAAAAGTAACAGACTGTACTAACATCCCAACGAGGAGGGATTCACAGGGCCTTTACAGATGGGAGATCCTGTATTAGAATATACTCGATGTAGATGTGACAGGAAAGACCTTGCCTTGCTTTACAGGACATCCATATGACTGGAAATGATTTGATCGCGTTTCCCAAAAAGATTGCATTCCGGAGGGCAATTTTTACACAGTTTATATAAACCCTTTCAAGGTCACACATTACCCGTTATACTAATGTCTGTGCCAACATCAAAGGCCCAGTTCCTGGCGTTGAGCAGCTCATGAAAGAGCCCTGAAATTGGTCAAACTGCTACGCAACAAGAGTCTTATCTGCTTTCCCCCCTTTGCGAGTATGGGAATGTGCTGCAGGTACACAGTCTGCCCTGACAGGTGGGCACACACACAGTTCAAAGGGGTTCGGGGCTGTCAGTGCCTCCTGCTCGGCTCGGATCAGACGGGGAGAGGGACATAAACACAGCCAAGGCCACAGCAGCCTGCCCTCACTTCTCAGGTCAAGCCAGTTCCATCAGTTATAAAGCCAGGCCGGAGCCGGCGGCGGCGAGGTAAAGGAGAGAGGGCAGCTATAACAACATGGGTAAATACGCCAAGACACCAAGCAAAAGAAGATAAACTGCGGGTGGAGACTGGGAAAATCTACTGCTCCTGATAACCTATAGACCCACCGCCGTGGGATTTAAAACACGCTGCTTTATGATTTATAACAGTTCGTCGATTTATTTATTTCACAAAATAGGCCAGAATAAAAACAAAATGTGATCCAGTTTGAGGATTGTAATATTTGATTGACCAAATTCCCTGGTTGAAAACGCAATCGAATAACATAGCATTTATATGTTTTTCAAGTTCCTGGGATTTCCATGAAATTAGAGTAATCAGTTGTTATGCCAGTAAGATACCAAAGCAGCATTTAGAAACCGTCAATGAGATTCAAGGTTTGGTCAACATTCAAGCGATGTTGAAATGTTTCCACACTAAATTTCCCTTTTACCCTTCTGCTCACGATTGGGAAAAATCACAGAACAGTGCGTTTCACAGAGGTAGACGTTTGGGGTTTTCTTGGTACTATATTACTATATAACATGTGTGATCTCCTGATTATGCCTCCCTGTACAACTACTGTTGAAAAGCTGCCGTATCCCCGTCTCGTTCTGGGAGGAGGCCCTGTCAGAGCCTGTCAGGCACGGCTCCTGAGAAATGGAGCTGAGGTTTATTGAAGTCTCCTCGGACCAGAGAACCCGGGGCGATAAATCACCAGCTACCAGCAACCTTCTGTTCCCCTTTTCAGAAATCTGCAATAACCCTGAGCTTTTTGGTTTTGGATCACACACAAAGATCTTTTATTTTTACTTATTAATTTATAAATAACAATTTAACACATACAATATAAATTACCAAACGCAAATCCTGAGCATTGTTTCTATATCCAGAACTATATGTATATCAAAAATCCTCAGATGATTTGGAATCTGAATCTGAAACCAGCTTCAGCTTCATAAATCTCACATTGACAAGTTTGTCTGCTTGGCGAGACGCTAAACACCTTCCCCCTGAGAAAGCAAACAACGGGACAAGTGCAGGGTCATGTCCACCGGTGTTTTATGAATCTTCAACATCACATTTTCTTTGTTCATATAAATCCAGCTGCATTTCCCTGTCCACTCTAACACGTTCCTTCCCTTTCTCTCCTTATCTCTTACGCTGGGCGAGTGCAGTCCACTCCGCGTCTCCCCTGGGCTTCTGGCCTCGGGAATCGTGCATTGCCCCTTTAAATGAAATGGATGTTTGCCAATCTCCAGGCCGGCATGATACAAGCAGAGTAAACATTACACAATTACAACCAATGTCAAACACATTCTTATCCTGTATTCCTAACCTCACGCAGAGAGACTCCTGCACTGGTTCCTCCTGTCAGACGGACACAGACAGAAGGACACGCTGTTTATACAGAGTAGGAGGGAGGCCCAAGAGGGGGCTTTCCAAACCTCTGCCCGTCTCAAACGCAGACACTGCCAAGGTCCCAACCTCCTGGCACCACTAGGAAAATGGTTTACGGGCGGCACTGCCCTTGCCCTAGCTTTGCAGGCTGAGCTTTTTACGTGAAGTGCTCAAAAATGATAGCACATTGCAGGAAGTGGAACTCGCTTAATGAAAGTGTCAGAGAAGCCTATATATAAAGCTGCAGGCTGCCCATTCAACCCGAGATCAAGTCGAAGGCCTTGTTTTCACGCAAGATCACTGCGCATGGCCGCAGACATTGACTTGTCCCCCGAACCCCGACACTCTCCTGCTCCTTGTAAACACCAGTTAAGACCACCGTAAAACACTTCATCGGTCCTCTGACCCGGTGGCCAAACAATGGCCAAGGGCTCATAAACAGACTTTTATTTTATAGCCGTTTCGCTTGTAAAAGTGTCAGAGAAGAGGCGCACTATTCAGAGCGCTTTCGGTTGGGCTGTAATTCACGGCTGCGCCCCCCCCCTCATCTCAGAGCCGGAGAGCCTGGCAGGAGCGTCTGCTAACCCAAGGGGGTGGGGGCGGGGGGACCTCAGCAACGATAAAATGGCTGCTGTTAAAAACACAAAGCACTAAGAGCTGCCACTTCAGACGGCGTACACACCATGATGCAACCCAGTGTTCATGCATGCTACTCTCTTGCAGTTAGTCTGCTGTGTATTGGATTGTACATTACTCCACTGTATAACTTACTTAACTGTGCCATAACAAGGATGCCAACTATATAAGGCTGCTGTAAATTCTGAAACTATTCTATACACAAAAAACTAACCTGAAAACACAGCAAACTCAGATTCAAATTCCTTTCATTCACACCCTTTCTGTGTGCAAGCTCTGCCCAAATAACCTCTCTTCTTCCCTTTGCAATACGATCTCAGGCTGCTGTGAGCTGGAGCGGGTTGCACACGTCCCAGAGTTCACCTGTATGTGCCCTGGCTCATGCCCAGGTTCCAGCCAGGACGCTTTGAACACAGCCAGAGCATATGGCAGGATTAATTACCGCCGTGTGGACGCCACAATGGACCATTACAATACCAAGCTGGGGAGCCCACGTCGAACAGAAAACCCATTACAGCGCATTCCTACCTGGGGGGCAGGGAGAGAAGCTGGGGAGTGGGAGTGGGAACTGGAGAGGGGGTGGTTGGCAGGTTTTTTAACCCTTCAGAGACTCTGTAGGACCCATGTAATATCAAAGGACTGATTACCATCATTGCCATCCCCAGGCAGAGCTCATTCTAGTGGGCCCTGCTGCATATCCCAGCCCTCCCACTCTCGGCAGGGTGTAGCTTTGCTTTGTGCCTCTTTTCTGCAGAGCGGCAGGTAGATGGTCAGGGAAGAGGCAGCTCTCTCTGTTCTCATGCACCGCTTGGCCTGAGGCTGAGAGAGGGAGCGATGCTGCATGCTCTCTCTCTCGCTCTCTCTCTCTATCAAACTGTGACTCCTTCCACTTGAAAGCTTGCCTACATGGATCATACCTCATCTAAGGGTTGTATCTGTATGCATATATCAGCAGGAACATCTAATGTTAATCTGCTGCTGAGTGACTGAACCAATCTGCTTTATTATGCACCAGACAAAGAGTAGACAATCTGCTTTTCTGAACAGCAGATGAATACATTTTTTAACCCCACTTCTATAACTGTACTATGATCATAAGGATGCAGATTCAAGCTTCCCGATGACAGTGACAGTAGGCCGATGGACACAAAACCAATGCCAGCTTCTAATAATGAAATAAACATTAACACTGCTAAATATAAAAGAAGAAGAATGCTTTTTGAGATCATTGTATCTTGTGTGCAGGAAACGCATCGCTGACTGCTCCCAAACAGGGAAGGTTAAAGCAGACAGCGCTTCCCCGAAACACAAGTGAGAAAAGAGAAACAACGGCTCTCTTATTGCTCTCCACTGACGGACAAAATGTTCCACACAACCAACAAATACACTGGTGACTGGGTCTGATGCAGGGGCCTTGACCTCTGCTATGAGGGGGGGGGGGGGGGGGGGGGAGTTTTTCTTCCTCTTCTGTAATGTTTTCTTAGCCATGTTCACCAACTCCCCCCCCCAATTCCATTAGTTTGGTTTTCATTTCCCCGCTTGTTTGTTTGTTTTAAAATCACTCCAGTGCCCTAAAAAGGCCGGCAGAGATTGTCAAATTATTTTTGTCACATGGCTGCACATGCTCAGCAAGGTACTGTAAAAAAAAAAGATACATCAACATATGACCTTTGCAATAAAGCATTCAAGCATGATATGTTTTAGCAGCACAGACATCTCAATGAACCTCTGCCAGAGCCAGGGTTGACATTACTAAGGTGCAGCTGATTCTGTTAACTGAACAAATATTCCTGGTCTAGAAACACTGAAGACAAACTAGACTACAAGCGAAGCCATAACACAAACAGGCACGGCTCAGAGTAAACCTGAATACCTGAGCAAGGGAGGCAGGGAAATGCAGAATGTGAGGATGTTGTTAATCCATGGCGAAAAAAAAAAAAGAGATGGGTATTAAGTGCCGGTCACTACTCTTAGGAGTTCAGCTGTTTTATGAACTGAAACGCAACGCTTTCCAAAACTGCAAATCTGAGTGTAACTTTTGTCACAAAGATGCATCTTTAAAATGTTAATAGTTGAACAAATAAACACATAAAATCAAGTATTTCTGTATTTTAATCCAGATTTTGAACTATGCATTGATTGATAATGGATGACCAGGTATTAACACTTAAGCTGCCAGACATGGAACGCCTGCTGCCTGGTATACATCGACAGCCTAAAGGAATTTGAACTGATCAAAAATCACAGACGTATTCATTCTCATGAGCACATTTTTGGTCCGATTATTCACATACAGATTCTGTGTTCAAATACAACATTATTTTAAGGCTGTAAGCAGGCGATATCACAATGTAAATGAAAATGATCATATTTAAATTGGAAATGGCGCCATGCAAGATGCACTACGTCACAGATGGGGAAGCGTGAATCTATATATTTGCACGCGAGCAAAACCCACTTCCAAATGCATCAAACAACAGGCACAGCTGCAAAGAAAGCAGCGTCCTTCTACCTGTGCCCACATTAACTGCATTGCAAAAGCCCTGGTGCGTCACGCTCATCAACAGAAACCTCACCATCAAGGAAAACATCTTACTGCAGGAGTTTTCCTACATCCGA
Organism: Amia ocellicauda; assembly: GCF_036373705.1. Classification (NCBI taxonomy): domain Eukaryota; kingdom Metazoa; phylum Chordata; class Actinopteri; order Amiiformes; family Amiidae; genus Amia; species Amia ocellicauda. Next base: position 2,611,693 of record NC_089871.1, on the reverse strand, counting down.
CCCCGTAATGACCCCTTCTGCAAAACTAGCACTCTTGTGTTTCAGAGAAAATGGGGGGGTTGAGGTCCCAGAAGCATATGAAGCAATGGGGTCATCAGTCCTGTCTGGCCAGAATAGAGCCAATATAGTAGCAGACAGCTCCTACTGCTCAGGTCTGCTCTCAGCCTCAGTGTCTGTATTGTGGCCCATAAAGGCACGGGGCCTGGTGCTCTGCCCTCCCTGGCCCAGCGGAGATAAATGAACCTGGGTAACAGTCATTGCAGTGTTCTAATACGTCCGAGACAATGGCAACCCGTGGGGGGGAGTAGTGTGGAGAAGCCAGGGGAGCCCCTAATCAAAGGCCAGGGAGATGTAGTAGCCAGGGATTTTAATTGTCAATTAAGCATGCATAATGCAGACAACGCCATAGCAACGCAATGGGCAGCCTGCTGGGGCACTATTGTGAGGCGGGGGTCCGACATTGGAAAACAGCTGATGCTGCCGGCGGGATGCTGGCAGGACACCTTGTAAGCAAGCAGGCCGTGACAGAGTGAGAGCGCAAGAGAGCAAAAGATCTTCTGCTTTCAACCCCCCCACACACACCCATCCCAATCTCCCCTTTCTACATAGCACCTTTTCCCGGGGAAAAGTACAGAGTGCTTATGCCGGATGTAAGCCACTCAAATACATATTCACCTTTCCCCTTAACTCAATTTTGAGCAAATAGCCTGAAACTAATTGGTCTGATAGGAAGCACTCAGTCTATAAAGGGCAGGGCTCAGTGGATAGAAAAGGCGTGTTTTGGGAACAACTCATTCTCTGTGCCCAGAAATAAACATGACTATACAATAGCGCTAGGGCTCAATCAGAACAAGCAAGTATATGTAAAAGTGAAAGCAAGTAAAAACTAAAAAAAAAAAAAAAAGGCAGTTCTTCATTCATTACCATGCCGAGACAATGACTGGTTTCAGTCGGATAGAATATATATGTTATTTTCAATTTGTTTGCAGTTAAGAAAATAAAGCAAATCATTAAATCCTCCAGACCAAAACAACATGTTCCATCAGACAAAATCCTGAGCTCCATCTTTTCAGAAATCTAGAATATTCCATATTATTCCAACAGGAATGCGTGCATATACTGCCTTTTCTGACTGACCAATAGATTAATTAAATTAAATTAAACAACACTGACTATCCAGTCCTGTGTTACGCTGTGTGGTCAGTCTAGCTGTGACCCTAGGTGTGTCTCTCTCAGTGTACCGAAGCCTGCGGTGGGGAAGCCTTTTCTCTGCCTGCTGACCCCAGGCCGACCCTGGGCTGACCCCAGAGCTTGTCAAAGCGCTGCTGGCCTTTGTTTGGCTCTGGAGCCTGCTGACTTTGGAGTGTAGATTGCAGGTACAATGTGGATTGTTCTCTGCGTGTTTTCAAAGGCCCCCCTCAGAATCACAATGGCTTTTGCTCAGCTCACTCACTCACTCACTCATATACTCCCTTATTGATTAGGGCTCTTTCACTCTCTCTGATCCTTCTACGTTTTCAAAAACTTTCTTTTTTTGTTTCCAATTTGAAGGGGGTTGTTTGTTGTTTTCTCCCTTCCAAGTGCTCGCCTTCAGAATAAAAATACTCAAACCATATGCTCAACGCCACCATCATGTTCTCAAGCTTTGTTCTGCTGCTTTAAGACAGAATTATTTCCATGTTGCAAAATGATTTACTGGGTGCTTCGTTCCAGTCAGCACTGATAACACGGGATTGCGTTCCCTCTTCAGAAGACTAACAGTGACTCTCTCAAACTCCTGCAAAATGTGTCCTACTTTCTGTTATAGTAATACTTTTACTGAACTATCACTTCCAGATTTCTGTCCACAACACTGGGGTTTATAATAAATCACTGACACTGCCTCTGATCTTACAGACAACATGAAGAGCAACAGAGAAGTCAAAAAATAGGCCTCCATCTCAACCTCTCTCTCTGTAGGAAGACCTGACTTCACTTGCAAAGCTGGAACACCACCTGGTTTATAGGCTGTCACCCAGTCCCTAGTTTCTGTTTAAGTACTTGTTTTATTTATTCTTTTAAGCAGAAAAAAGGTACGTCTGGTGTCGCAGTTGACTTAGCACTACCGTAGCAAACCATGCAAACAAAACCTGTGAAGCACAACTGGAAACATAATACATGTAAACATTCAAACTAACTTCATCAGCATAGTCAAGTAACGATCCATAATTTTCTCGATCAATTTCTGTGGCGTAACCTTCAACAGCAGAGTGCTAGATTGACTCTAAAGAACCCTATGGGGGGTAAAACTAGAAAACACGTTGAGTTTGGTTGTGAGGTCGGTGACCTTTGCCACCAAAACACCCCAACCGGAAGATGACCGGAACAGAAACGCTACATGTACCAATGAGAAGGTATGGAAAATTAGGTGCATCATCTCCAGGAGGAATGTGCACGAACCTGGCATCTTACTGGGTGGGGAAGCGCTGGTCTGGGGCTGGTGCGGCGAGCTGTGAGACAGGAGGGGGTTCATGCCGTGGGTTGGGGCTCCGGAGTAGGCGTCCATTGCCAGTTTCTGTCGGAAGGCTTCTTCTTTTCGTCGGTTGGCAAACCAGTTGTAGACCCGCACCTCCGTGACCAGGTTCGAGCCCAGACCGTGGGCCTTCGAGGGAGAGACGCCCCTCTGGAGACACTCGGCTCTGTTCCGGGAATCAAGAAGAAAAGATCCAGTGAGATCACGAGAAGCTGGAGAAAGCAGGTGTATATTCGCAAACGGACAGGAATGGCACGGCACAGAGCAGACCAGAGTGGTGGGAACAGGATCGAAGGATGGAAACAGTAAGTTAGCTACGCAAGGACAGAGATGATCTTCTCCAAGGAGCCCAACCGTGAAGCCCAAAAAGTAAAAATAATTCATACACTTCACACCCACCCACCACCACCGCCACACCCACCTGTTGCACTCCTCCACCAGGGCCTCCCTCTCCTCTTTGCTGGGGTTTTTCTGCCTCTCATAGGCCTGGTAGAGGATCTGTTGGGAAGCAGGCCCCCATTTGAACCGGTTGCGCCTCATTTTCTTGCAAGCGGGTTCGGCGCCCACCTCGTCCGGCGCTCCCCCGGCCGGCCCCTGCCCTGGCTGACTGAACTCTGGGAAAAAAAACAGCACCTGATCCTGATTGCCTTTGTCTGTCATATTGCTGCCAGACCCTTGCACTGCCTGGTTGAACTCTGAAAGATAAAGAAGGCAACATTTGCTCCGTGTCACAGAGGGGGCAGCGATATGACATAGAAAATATGACATGGGGGAGAAAACAACAGCACAGATAGATGTGATGCATTGCTAGGCTCACAAAAACAATAATTTACTTCACATCAATCAAACACTATAACCAGAACAGATTTTCTACCCACCCACACACTACTATATACTCAGATATGATGAATTGCTGGAATGCTTGTAGCAATCCTGAACTGTACAAATGACAGCGATTTAAACATACATTTCTATGCTTCATAGAGATCAAGCTCTGATCTTAAACAAGGGATGGGACAGCATTGTTTTAAGCAAAAAGTTAACTGATTTTAGCCATTTTTGAAAACTAAGTAAACCTGTAGGAGTGAGAGAATAAAGAACAATACATTCAATTGATTACCTACAGTAGACATAAACAAACAACCAAATAGGCTACATAAATACTTATTTATTTAAAACCCTTGCATAGTGCTTTTAATTCGAAGTGCACAGCCTGATCTGCCTGAAAGGAGTTATTTGTCATAAAAGTCGCTGTTCAGTTGTGAAGAGGACAACACTGAAAACTGGATGCGATTCCAGGGTAAAAAATGCCTGTTTTCTGCACAAGTTCAATTCATCAGTAGTTGCTCTGAGGGCGTTTTCCTTAATCTAGACCCAATTGCAAGCCTGGCTCTCCTCTCCCTACCACACCTCCCTGAAATAGCCGATTAAACCACCAAAACACGCACATTAAGCCCAACGTGAAGAAAACACAAATATTGACTTACGTCGCAGGATCTCTCGCTGCTTCCTGACGTACCAGGTGTAGAGCGCCGCCCGCTTCTGCGTCTTCATGGGCGTGCCCTTGTTCAGGTGCTGCGACAGGTGCGACTGGTTGAGGCCGGTGACGTCCACCACCTCCCGCTGCGGGATGTTGTGCTGCTGCATGTAGCCCTTGATCATCCGCGCCGCTCGCCACGGGTCCTCGCTGCGGATTAAGATCACTGACAGTCATCGTCATGGCCGAGGCATGTATGCATTCACCTGCGTTGTTCATTACCACCACCGCCACCACCACCACTACTAATGATAATAACAACAAAGATAATACACTTTCTGTTCCACATGGTATTATGGTTGCTACTGTTACTGCTGCATTATTCGAATTGGAATATTTTAGAACAGAAAGTGTATTATTATTATTATTACTAGTGGTAGTAGTAAAAGTAACAATATTAATAAAAGGCATAGAAAAGAACTAAATGTTAAAATGTGATTGACCTACCGCGTATTGAAATGTATGTCTATTGTTATCAGTTTAATACAAAAATAACATAGCATTTCAATTCCTCTTCTTTCTATTATTATTATTATTATTATTATTATTATTATTTCTATTATGAATTCTGGATCTAAGGAATATCAGTGTGATTTGTGCTTTTAATTCACAAGCTTTGACCTATTGCTTAAAGGGGCTGTATAAGGGGTCCTTAAGTACCCTAATAAATAGCCGGCCGTGAAGCTTTGTATTCAGGGAGCCAGTCAATCCCAGCAGAAAGCAGAACCTGTGGCACTGTGTTGAAGTCCTGTCTGGGTGCTGTTCACCGGGCTCGGACACAGGCCTGCTTTTTTATTCAAAAACACAGTAAACCTTCGACCCGCAAACAGAGCGACACCTGCACCGGCCGCCAACGCTCACGGCTGGACTCACTGTAACCAACAGTTTGCGCCCAATCAGCAAAACAGCACGCATTTCAAACTATATATATATATATATATATACACGCACACTTCCACAAAAGAATAATTGAACAAATTATGATATGTTTGTATGTTATAGTGTTTATTTTAATGCCGAGTGTCAAAACCCTTCTCGAACCCAACGCACTAAATCGAATGCAATATTACAGTTTTCTATATTAGTGGCTTATTTACAATTTTAAAACGCCAACTTCTCTATACCGAATGAGCAATCTGATGATCAATTACAGACTTACAGACTAGAAATACTACTGTGTTATTGCGAACCGCACATAATAGGGATTATGTATTACTTTTGATATTTTGCTCTTTCATTTTTGTAGAATTTAGCACAGCGAGATTTTTCAAACGATTTTTCTAATTTCTTGATTTAAAAAATGCTTTGTTTGGTTGCTAAAACCAAGAATTATAAAATACAGGAAGACGTGATTGCGAATTGGAAGAATGCATTTTTAGAATTAATAAAGCGCTTTTATATTCCATTTTATACATAGTGCTGGCTATAGTAGTGTCAAATAATAATAATAATAATAATAATAATAATAATAATAATAGTCTTAAATCTAAAATGTTCTAATTCTGCGCTCCTATAATTGGTCATTAGAAAAAATATGTATTTATGTATTTGTATTTCTACAAAATCCCATTTAATAATATCCAGTTGAAAGGCTACACTTGTCTAATTTTGCTGTTCTGATATTAAATATTGTGCAAACAGATATCAGTTTATTAAACCTTATAGTTAAAATAGTTACCCTGGTGTATGGCTTCCATATACATTAGGATTCAATATAAAAACGAGGACATCAATCATTCCACATGTAAACCGAGTCTTCATTCTTACTGAGAATATTATATACTACGATAATAATAATAATAATAATAATAATAATAATAATAATAATAATAATAATAATAATAATAATAGCATGATAATAATTGTACTATTATTAATAATAAAACGTACGACTAGCTGATTTTAATGAACGCTACTAAATAAATACATAAATAAATAAACGAGATTGGTGCTGTGTATTAACTTGGCCTATTTCTTCATATAGCCCCAGCGGGCCTGTTTAAATATCACACCGATCCATTTAGCAATGATAAGTGCCTATTTGTCATGGAAAATGAATTGATATTCGCCAGCGTATTGTACAGCGACCGGTCCTCCCCACCCGCCGACCAGCACAGGATAAATCTGTAACATTTACAGTGAAGCCGACACTCACCTCCCGTCAAGTTCAGATTAAGCTCTGCATTCACGTCGGTTCTAGGCGATTGCAAACCCAGACAGAAGTGTTTGTTTTGGAGAATGCCAACATATAAGACTACAGGTTTAGATGTTGGTTTATAACTTTCGACAATGAATAACCAGATCCCCATTCACCCTAATCATACGCTATTGTGTATCTTTCTGTTGATGATTTATAGAATAAAATTAATAACAACTTAACTACACGTGCTTTAGTTTTCTTTTCTCCCTCCGTCGTTTCCTCCCAGTCGAGTCCATCGCGGTTCAGAGACGAGTCAAATTGAAATAGTGATACAAGTACGGGATCTGTCGCACCAAAGTAATTCAAAACGGAACAATTCATCCCGTAGAAAAAAACAAGTACGAGACTATCTACTGGAATTATTTCTTACCATCTCATTATTTAGAAAATAATATGCTCGTGAAGTATTATTATTATTATTATTATTAGTATTATGTATATGCAATAATAATAATATATAATAATATACATGTTGGTAATGTTATCATTAAATAACTATATACAGTGATTATATATATATGCATAACAAATATATTTTACAAAGGCTACACACATTATTATTATTAAAAAATAATGTATACGTTTAACTAAAACTTCACGCCATAACTTTAAGAAGAATATCAATAATATTCTGGAAAATAAATATGAAAATACTTATTCGATAGATTTTAATTATTTTTATAGTAATAATGTCAATAAAATCTACCCAAAATAATAATAATAATAATAATAATAATAATAATAATAATAATATTATTATTATTATTATTATTATTATTATTATTATTATTATTAAGGTTAACGGAAGCTGCAGTGATTGGGTTTTATCTGTCTGGTTTCATTTTTTTTTTTTTTTGCATAAGGCGAGTAGCAGTAGTAGTTAATAATAAATTGGGTAGATCTTATTTAGTTGATATTTCGCTAAGGTAAAGAAATAATAAACTTTTTGGATAATTAGTAACCAGCATGTGAAAGTACAAATACTGGCGGGTGGTTTTAAAATTGTAAACACGCAAGTGAATATTTTGTGAAAACGCTTGTGTCAGTCCCTGGCAGATCATTTATTAATTTAGTTTCTTATTTATTTCATTTACGGGCCTCACCAAACTTTATCAACTGCATTGGAGAGCAGTAAGTATCTATAATCCCGTAGCATTTAGAAAGCTAGAATATGACAGATATTTTTTTCTTTTATTTCATATATATATATAATTATAAATACATACATTGCGCGATTGTTTCGTTTTTGCATCGACTTAATCTAAGTGTGTGTGTGTTTAACGCAGTTTATAACCGTTTTCAGGAAACGTTTACAAGTCTGACAGGAACGAAAATTAAGTTGAGCCGCCTTGTCAACTAGAAAAACATATTGTACTTGTTCGTGCCATTGGATTAGAAAACTTTGTAACGAATATAATATTGAATGCATGTGTTTTCGATAGTAACTGTAAGTGTTAATAATAACAGGCCCGTTTGAAAGATTCAGAACTTCTCGAGTCCTGATAATCCAGAGTCCAGGCGTGTTTGCAGAATAAATATATAAAATATACATTAAACAAGGTAAAGAGAAAACGAGTTTAGGTAATGTTGATGTGTATATATAAATTTAAAAGGAATAAATAAATGTGTGACACTTCTGACGGACCACAGTCATTGAGCTAGTCCACATGCATGCACCGGTGAAGTACTGAAATAAAAATCTGAACAAATTCTCCCTAAAGAAACAAGGATCCCCGGCCGATATGAAGTGTGTAACCGCAGACTCACTTCAGCATGCGGTCCACCTCCGCCCTCTGCTCCGCCGCCTCCTCCGTGTTGAGCGACTGCAGCTCCTTCAGGATCGGCGGAGTGTCGAAGTCGTCCCCGTCCTCCGAGCCCTCGTCCCCGGACAGCTTGGCGCCCTTGCCGTGCCCGTTGGTGAGCGTGTGGAAGACGGGCTTGGGGTCCCCATCGCCGCCGCTCATCTTGGCGCTGGGCGGCGACATCTGCAGGGTCTCCAGCTTAATCCCGAAGCCCCCCGGGCTGGGGTCCATGTCATCCAGGGCTTGGATCAGCACGTCTTTGGTAACTCCAGAACTGAGCAAGGCGCTTAGAAGTTCCTGCTGCAGAGTGGTCAACTTGGACACCATGTTCGCAAACATCAATAAAAGAAGGGAAAAAGAAAGAAGAAGGAAAGAAAGAAGGGAAATGCGTCGTGTGCGGATCCCGTCAGACACCTGCTCGGAGAAGCTGCTGGTGCGTCTCCCTGCAGCGCAGAATGGTTTAATTGGCCATGATGCCCAGGGAAGGCGATATAAAATATGCTAATGGAGGGGCTGGGGGCGGGTCCGCATGCAAATGGCGGAGAGCGGGCGTGTTGACCGAGCGGCAGGTAGACTGAGTCCCTCTGTTGACACTGTTTCACCGGCGCTTTATGGGCTGCGGTTATCGGCCCAACTTCAGGTGAACTTTGGACCTGCGCTGGGTAAAAGGGGAGGGCATGGAAATGTGCTGTTGATGGTGTTGATTTGTTGTTGTGAAATGAAATCACATCACACACCAGACGGCTTGGATGCGAATGTCTAATATCATCATCATCATCATGTTTTATAAGAATATGCATGCCCCCTTCATTAGAAATCAAACAGACTTGTATGGCATTAACACAGCTTGTCCTGTATTGAGGTTTGTGGAAACACAGCTCCGTATTGCGGTGCAGCGCCACTGTGAGTAGATAATATGATCACAGTAATAACAATAGCGCATGTGGATGTAAACAGGCGCAATACACACCTCGCAAGGCAAGAGTAATCGGATTAATTGCACAGATCTCGATATCATTAAACAAGGGCGCAGCAGTTTTTGCGGAAATATGAAAGCCCGGCCTCTTTAATCTTGAGTCCTATCTCCGCAGATCAAAACCAAAGAACTAAAGACTGGGAGTATTGCAAAGATACTCCGAGGTAAATGCCTTTATCTCCTCTGAGTGTCCTTGATCACGATTAATGTAATTATGTTGGGCGGCCCCCGTCCATTCTTTCGGGCTTAATTGAATAAGCCTGTCTTTATTAATCATTAAATGCATCATGCTCAATTATATCACCCACTGTTTGGCAGCTTTCTCGTTGGAGAACAAATAGAAAATAACACAACAGTGGATTGTGAAACAAAAGACGTTTCGTTTCAGAGGGTTTCCCTTCTCCAAATCTATACAGAAAAACAGAAGAAGCAAACGAACTTTTCTAATTTATGTTAAACTACCGATTTAAATATATTAAAGAGATAATAATAATACTATAACAATTTTAAAAAATACAGTTGATATACAACTATTTCCAACACCTTCGCTCCTCAAATTACTAAAATAATGCAATTCATTAATCCCATTCATAAATATGGAGTTCATACTAGCAAGTAAATAAAGTCCAAACAGAAAATGAACATGGACAAATAGTAAGTGAAATTCAACGAAAAGTTAATAAAAGTGCGTGGATCTTTTTCTAGGCTATCACTTCACTTAGCTTTGCGAAACCTGTCGCACAGTGTGGAGGTGCAGAGGTAAATATGCTACATTACATATTACATATGATTACAGCAAACACACTCTATTAGATGTTTACAAAGAATTTGAATAATTAAAATCCAGACGACTTCAATCAACTTTATTATGTTTGTCGTAGGTGTGTTTTAAAGTCAAATATTAAACAATAAAACACGATTTGTGAAAAGAAAACACACTCGTATTATTATTATTGTTTTTCTTATTAAAATGTATCCGTTGGCAACGAAATGTATTGTTTCTGGTCACTATATATCCTCAGAGTAAGGATGGTGCACAAGGCACCAACGACTCTTGTGCGATATAATAATAAAATAATAATAATAATAATAATAATAATAATAATAATAATAATAATAATAGCCCCACATTGAAATAACAAACACAAAACTGTTTCAAATGTTTTAAAAAGAAACATATTAGGCCTATTATGTATTTTTAGGAGGAAAGAAACAGGTGTGTATGCGAATAACCGTGTGGGACACCGCTATCTGGGCACACATCTGTGATCGGCGCAGCTTCAGCAGCGTGGGCCGGAGGAGCCGCCACTGCCGGGCAGCGTCTGTGCCAAGCAGGGCAGAGAAAGTAAAAAAGCCAAGTTCACTCTGGGGCTGTAGCCCACAAAGCCTAGCAGTTATCCTTGCAAAAAACGAACTGGACCTTTAAATGGACCTTTAAAATGTAGTTATAAAATATAATATTTTTAGTTATGCATTTATGGAGATGGGGCCTGCATTCCGTTTTCAGTTGGTCATGCCTCTGTGGTATCAGCTAACATGCCTTAGAGGGAATTAACATCGGAAATTAACATTAGAGCAGACGATAACCAGGGAGCTGTCGATACAGTAATACATTACAGGACAGAGCCGGAGATTAATCACCCTCAGCGCCTCCCATCATAGATATATTTACATTGTGTATTTGGGGAATTGAGTTATTTAAATGCGTTAAAAAATAAAATTAAAAAATAAAGCAATAGGGTTTTCAGACGAAGTAATTCATTATTAAAGTAATACAATGGTATTTGTGATAAGAGCAACTCATTGAATTAATGCATTAATTAATGTATGTATTTATTTAATTGATTTTAACAATAATCAAAGCAATTCCATGGGTAATTAGATGGTTGTAAGTTGCACAATGGTGTCCTGTATTTCTGCGCCTCCTCATGGGCTCAGTCCTCCAGCAAACAGCGGCAAACGACTGAAACCATAAAAACGCCCGGAGTCAGTGGAAAAAGCACAGCTACTGGCAAGAGCCACAGACACAGTAAAACATCTGCCTTTCAAATAACTGTATATGGTGTTCGCTTACGGGTATAGGCTTTAAATAACAATTATAATAATAACAAGAATAGCCTAATAATAATATGTCCAAATGTAATAATAACACTGCATTTGACACCAGAAACACACACTATTAATATAAAAAAGAACATATATGCTGTTGTCGTTTTACCACGGACTTACATTGATCTAAAAGTGGGATACTCTTTGATACACAGAAAACATCTCCATCTAAACACTGTAGGCTTTTATGAACAATACAAGCCCTCACCTCCTATAAACCTCTGTATTAAAACACATCGCCTCCACTTTTAAAAGTTGGTACCAACAGCCGAGAGCTGACCTACTGACAACATCTAAGTCACATGAAATGTATGGAATGGGAATATATATATATATATATATATATATATATATATATATATATATATATATATATATATATATATATGCCACTTGAATCACATATGGGTTTAGGGATTTGCTGTAGATAAAATCTGTACCTCTGGCTGCACCGCTGCGAATAAATACACAGATCATCAATAACGCATGGACCGCAGATACTTCATATTTCTAACTTGTACACGTTTTCCTTCGCAATCTAACAAAATACCTCATAAAAAAACAGACAGACTAAAAAAAGTGTGAAAAAATCATACTATGTCGTTCTTTTTACATATTACTGAGCGTGATTAAGGACAACCCCTGTTTTTTCTTTATTTTGCACTGTGCTGGCACTATCCTGGATTAGGCAAAAAGCTTTACAAAAGTTGTCAGTATTTCACATATTTGTACAATGAAGAGTATGAGGAAAATGACAGTTCAACAGCCAGCGGCAACATGCCACAACATATCTGTATACAGTTAAAGGTGTCGGCGATTCATTAAGTATCCAGTAATTACTTAATTAGGGCTCAATAACCTATTAATGAGTCTTTCCACTATTTCAATTCGTTTTCTGGTTAAACTTCAAACAATATATTTGCAGTAGACTTGGTGTTAGAATAGTTAATTATTTTCACAATTAGATCAATAATTTAGCATTCAGAGTAAGTCGAAACAGGTGGTTTTCCTGCTCAATAGCTTAAAACGAGACGCGTTTAAATTCTACTGAAGCTGTGTGCTGAACCATTGTGTGTTTGTGCATATTGTGTAGGATCCTGTCTTTGTCCCAAGACAAATATGTCAAAAAACGATTTAAACTATCCACACGTGTGTCTGTTAGGAAGATGAAGATGAACGGCGTGTTTGACAGTATACGGTTTAATTTGTGATTAAAACAAGTTGTTTCTACATTTGTATGTAAATCCTATTCAAACATATTTCATTACACTGCGTCACTACCAACACATGTGCTGTCCATTAAACTCATCGCGTGTAAAAGAGTAGTAAACTGAACACCTTAAACCTTTTGCAAAACGTTACAAACACTTTTAAATCACATGAAGTGCTGATCATGTGTCCTTTTTCGAATAATAATATTAATTTGAAAAGGAATAGGCTAATAATAATGATTATGTAACGGAAACCTAAAATTATAGGTGTTTATATGTGTTTATTTTATAATATTTGAAAAGGTTCCGAATTTTAACACGTTTTTCAGTTTCTCACTTTATGACAGAACTGATGATGATGATAATAATAATAATAATAATAATAATAATAATAATAATAATAATATGCAGTAGCTGCTGGTTAGTGGTGCAGACTCTTATCCAGGCTAATGGCAGGTCACCGATGGCCGCTACGGGCTCCAGCTCACGGCCGCCGCTGCACCTCCCTGGCTGCTGCCCCTCTCCAGTGCCTGACAATTGCGCTGTTTGTCTTTGACATCTCTGAATGAAATCAAAGCCAATCATCTAATGTCGTCAGCCTCGCCTTGAATGTATCGGCGTTTTGCTGATCTGATAGTGCTCCCTGTTTGTCTTTTGGGCACTGGAGTTTCTGAGGGATGGTGTGAGTAATCTCGCCGCACTGCACAGCAGGACTGGGTTGTAGGGATTGTGTCAATTGCTACTGGTTATACACGCAGAAAACATTCTCCTATCACAGAAATATAGAAGAGGGCAGACAAGAGAGAGACCACATACACAGATAGGTGAAGGACCCTGATAGACTACTAAAAAGTAATGCGCAAAAACTTATAACGGGCAGAGGTGGGTAATTCTTAAAGGTACAATAGTTACCAGCCAGTATATGTTATGATGCTTTGGACAACAGTACATTTTACTGTTGTCGTTAAAGTGAGTTTTATGAGTGTACTGGACCGCTACCCACAATGTAACACCCTGTCACAAAGATGGGAGTGTAACACAATAAGTAAATAGCATTTCAAGGCCCTGCTCAGGTTCCCAACCTCAATGCTCTCAGAACACCTATGGGATGAGCTGGAAGGTCGAATGGGGAAGGGATCTCAACCTCTCTCAGGGCGCGAGAAACCACACTGTACTGTGCGTAACAATGGGCACAGTATTCCTCTGGGTAGATATCAAAAAGGACTGTGGCAGCTATTAAGGCCAATTAAAGACATTGTGAACAGCTTGTATTTTGTATATTGTCCAAAACCAATAAAGTGAATACAAGAGAGGCTGATAGACACGTAGACAGTATATATAAACACACACACACTGGGCCCACTACTTGAACCTGGATGTATAATTTCTCCCAAAGCACTAAAGCCAGTACAGGAGCACACAGCCCAGGCGGATGAAGACGATCCCCGGGCACAGGGCTGGACGCGTCTCCCTGTCACGTGCCACCCCATCGAGACCCCTGCGCCCTGTCAACCATTAACAACAAACAGGCCAGAAGGAGCATTTTTCCAGAACCCCGTCGCCCCTCTGCTGGGGTTGTGAAAGCTGCGGCCCACTCAAGCGCGGCAAGGACACGGACAGGAGAGGCGATTCTCACATGAATTAGCAGGATAGGACAAGTTGGGCAACACTGACAGGGAGGAGGAGGCGGAAGAGAAGCAGAATTCATCACAGCCTCCTCTGACTATCTCCAAAGTCCCGACCCTGCAATTGTTTCTAGGTTGTTCGGTTTTGTTTTTGGGTGATAGAAGAATACTTGTGGTCACCAAAGTCCCCCCTTGCCATTACTGATTACTGACATCACTGGCATCTGTCTCCCCTCTGCCTGTGGTGGAGAGATGTGGTTGTGCTGCAAAACATGGACTGCCAGACAGTGGCACACTTTTCTGGGGGACAAAGGCTTTTTGAAGACCTTTAGACAGAAAGCCATGTCATATCAAGGGTCTGCAGGCATGGCACTACTACATTGGGAGCCTTTAAGCAGGTGTTGTGGGTAACACCGGACCAGGGCTGGAGAAAACTGTGCGGTATGAATCCATGGAAGCTACAGCTAATGCAACACTAAATGGCCCTACAAAGATATAGAGTCATAGATCAAGGAACGAGTCCTAAACCAGGCTTGGGTCACAATAACAATGGGGAGGGTGCTTCTAGAAGGGACGGCCACAGGGACTTATCACATGCCCCCAAATTGCTACATCCAAGACACAGCCAGATAGACTAAGACAACAAGCTTCCCTGGACACAAGCAACTGGATTGCAAAACATGAGTCACAGAAGACAATCTCTTATTGTCAGTTCTCTGGGCTCCAGCCAAAAGAACAAATCTACATTAAAAATAATAATGATAATGACAACTTGACAACTGACGAAAGATTTAAACTTACTTCAACACACGTGTGTTAAAATAGACACCGGGACATGGAAGGATAATACTAATATTAAATTCTCTGTGTTTGCTAAGCGGTAACGCGACAAGAAAGTCTCTGCTACTGTCGGTTTGGACCAGAGCCTATGTGCTATGCAGAGGTTAGTGTTTGTAAAGGCCACTTTGATCAGCTAGAATGGGTATTGATAGCACTGATACAATTTCAAAGCCTATACACCTCCCCAAAGTGATAACGCTCCCTGTCTCAAAGCAGGGAGTTTCAGTAGCATGGACCGAAACAAAGGTCTGCACTGTATTTCAAACAGTTCCTTTGCTTTGCCAATTCTTGGTAAACGAGCGTGTGAGGACCCCAAAGCCATTCACGAACGAGACACGGACACATCCCAGAGTCTGTAAAGGACCGAGCCGATCGTCCCCCACTTCCCCCCAGATCCCTCAGTCTCTATGTACCTGCTGCAGCTCCTCCGCCCCATTGTTTTCCCACTTTAAAGGGAATTGGATAAGAATGAATCACTCAGAGTTCTGATAAGCAAATCTCCCAGATAAAGAGAGACGGATCACAATGGGACTGAGCAGTACCTCTTTAGCTGCAGACATGTCCTGTCTAGCCCTTACGCACAACCTCTGTCCCCCAAAGCATTTCATCTGATCAATGAGAGAGAAAAAGAAAGAAAACTGGACTGATGACAATGCACAATTATGGCATTAAATCCACCCTGGCAGGATTTATCCATCTTCCAAAATTTTGTTTTCATTGGGCAACCCGGGGGTCAAGCGATATAATCCTGCGCTCAGAAAACATACATCTGACCGCAAACATGGCAGGGAAGTAGATCAGGTGCCAAGTCCCCTTGCTTTGCAGAGCCACAGTTCTTAACCAGTTCACTCCAGAATGCTAGTTTTTTTCTTCTTCTTCTTTCTAAATCAAAGATCAATGAGTCCAGAGACTGGAATTAGGCTGAAAGCAAGTGTAGTGACCCGAACCGGGCAACCCAACACCCCCTCACTCATCATGTGAAGCAAAGGATGACCCCCCCATAAGAAAAACAGTCACAGTTTGAGTCAAAGACCGGAAAGTACACTTTGAAAGTACTTTGCAAGGGAGCAATAAACGTGTGGCCACACTGTAAAGATTCCAGTCACATCTTGGGAACAGTGTCTTGTTCCACACAGTGATTTGGACATTGCTCTCCGTCTCTCTGCACACAGCACTCTCACCCTTTCACTGATTACACTTCTTTCTACCCCCTTCTCTTCTTTACACTTCTCCCTAGTTCCTGTTATGACCGTATGGGAAAATGCTTTCAAATCAATCCAACTTTTTGGGCTGTGCTTGGGTCTGTCCATTTTCTCCAGTTCATATTTCATCTTTGCGTCCATCAGTGGACAAGAGATTTAGATTGATCCAACACTGCTCAGCATTTTAGAGTTTTTAACAGGACAGTTCACTGCATGAAAACATTGAAGAAGCCTGCTTGGGGAAGAAAAAGATGACAGGACAAAAGCAAGGGTTGATACAGACAGGACAAGGCAGATACGGCTTGTTTAGTGGTACATTGTGGTGGACGACGACATCAAAGATAAAGTCAAAGTCCTTTCATAATTAGTGTTGTATTTTAACCAGCAGAACACCAAAACAACTAATCTTACAGATGTCTTTCAAAGCATTCATGAAAAATGTAATTTATTTGTCCACCTTTATGCCACGTCCAGTTAAAGACAGCTATGACAAAAAGGGCCTTTTCATTTCTCAATTGTATTTTCTAGGAATTTGATCTCTGCTTCCACGATTTGGGCAATGAAACATTTACAACAGCTCATTCCCCCCTTCTCTCTAGCTCATTAGTGTTAGCCAAGTTTCCCTATTTCCCACTGCCCTCTGCTCTCTAAGCTTCATTGGTCGCCCCACTTCTCCCAGAAGACACTGGGGCGGTTGCCTTTCTGGGCCACTTGTCTCCTTGCAATCAGCCGCTCTTCCACTGCACTCACCTGTTTCCACACCCCCTCTCCCATTGACTCCATAACAGAGGAGGAAGGAGGTGGGGAGAGGATGGGTGTGGAGCTCCAATATACACCTTCACTTTGTCTAATTTCCAAACAGAGGGCTGACTCCAAAAGGGTAACTGATCTCAGTATTCAATATGAAAGAGGCTGATTCGATCTTCTGCTGAAGAACACAATGGTTTAACTACAATAGCCTCTACAGAGGATTATGGGATTGCAATGCCTTGTATGTCTGCATTAGCCCCCACCAGCATCATCTGTCAAGCAACCCAGGTGCTGGCCAAATTACTTTCCACAGACAAGCCTCACCCTTAAAACAACATTAGGACAGACCAAGGTCTTTGCCAACTCATTATCACTGCAGTCAACCTCTGTCTGAGCACTATTCTGTACAGTTTCCAATGATGGGCGGTTTTGTTTTTCTCTGCACAGAGGACTGTTTGACTATTGTGGACAGAGGCGAGGAGGGGAGGGGAGAGATCAAGGTGAGGGGGCAGGTAGGAGGGTTGACGTAAGACTCTGTATTCCAGGGCCTCCTTCCCCCTTCTTAAACATAACCTGCAGATGATCTTGGGCTCACCTGGAGGGCAGGGAAGCAGGGCCCATGTGCCTTGGCAGTGCAAGGGAGCAGGGAGTCTGACAGCACCAGTGTTAGCTCTGTCAACGTGTGCTTTTACTCACAACATGAAAGTGCCTTTTGTGGTGTGAGCTCGCAAGAGGGATGTTCGCACATTTAAATTACAATTCCTATCAGTCCAGGCTTCATAGGGACGAGAGACACAGAGCCAGTGTGTGAATAGCCAACTGCCCCACTCTCTGCACACTTTCTGAGCAGAAACTGCCCCCTGTCCTTTATGACAGCGATTGTAGAGCAAGGTAGTCCTCTAATGGCTAGCGGTGAAGTTTTTTTTTTTTTTTATCCTTCCAGCACGATTGTGCATATCGACATGTACGCCTCTTTCATATGCACTGGTTCTAGAATTAAAAAAATACACACACACACATATATATATATTTACACACATATATACAGTGCCTTTAGAAAGTCTACACCCCATTTATCTTTTTTCATATTTTGCTGTGTCACTGCATAAAAGTTTCAGGTAAATTAGGATTTTTTCACATTTATCTACACACTGTTCAGGGGGGAATGTTTTTATCGTGAAAAAATACATATACATTTTTCGTTACAAAATGATTCAAGATCTATCACGTTTCCTGGGGAGCCTTGATAGACGACAATCTTCAAGTCATGCCATTAATGTTTGATGGTCTGGGCTTTGACTGGGCCGCTCAAGCACATTTACCGTCTTTGTCAAACTCAGGACTTTGCTGTACTTTGCCCCGTTTATTTTCACTTCTATCCTGATAAATGCTCCAGTCCCCCACGATGAGAAACATTCCCATAATATGATGCTACCACCATCACCATGCTTCACAGTAAGGATATTGTTCTTTGTGTGAATCACTGTGTCAAGTTTGCGCCAAACGTAATTCTTTGCATTTAGGTCAAAATTGCCATTTTAGTTTTGTCAGATCATAAAACTTGGCTCCGGAATCTCCTGTGGTTTTTCTACATACTTCAAATGGGATTCAGTGTGGGGCCAGGACAGTTTGGGAAACTGGTCTATGTCTGAATTAACCACAATTAACGGGCCCATTTATTTAACTGATTCATGTATTTTGTCCAATGTCTTCTAGCTTCTCAGTTAAAAAAAAGGAATCTGACCTGGACTTGGGAGAAAAGAAAACGCAAAGCAGATAAACCTGAGCCAGTGCCCTGATTTGCTGGGCCTCCCTCAAGAGCCGGTTTGCTCCTCTTGTGAAACCCCTAGAAGTCTGGCTTATTAGTGAAGACAACTGTAATTAATGTGATTCAAATTACCTGCAAAAAAATATTGCAGCAAGCGTGAATAATTCATCACCTTTTTTACCAACATATACTCATGGGTACCAAACGGACTGCATCCTGAACAGACGACTGAGCAGAACTCCGGAGCGGGGAGACTGACTGACCCGTGTCACATATCTCTTTGTTCCAATTGTACAACAGAAACCTGCGTGACCCGGGAACAGGAAATGATCTGTAGCTCCAGTGAGTATTCAGACAGTAGTCAATTCTCAGTAACTCCCAGAGACAAGCGGCTGAACTTCACATCAGGAAGAACCACCCTTACAAACCTTGGGTCAACATCACACCATCAGCACAAGGAAGTCCAGTATGGTACACTATAGTGACTCACTCAAGACCACTGCAGAGCTTGAGCTGTAAACATGTAACCCTTAACTATTAGACCACCGAGCTTCCAGCAGAAAGCACCAACGAGTTCCTCTTCTAATACCCGACAACTGGCAACCAACCCCTGCGCTCATGAAGCATAACAGGAAGTGAAGGGAGTGGAAAGGCCAGGGCGAGCTGTGAGCTGGAGCTGGTGTCAGGCTGCCCACAGTGAGAACAGCTCAGTTTAGCCGCTCTGCCCATGCTCTTCAGGGCACTGCGACCCTGAACCTGAACCAGTGACAAGTCACGACACTGTGCCTGGCCCCTACACCTGTACCCTACACTGCCACTGCCAGACACAGACCTCCAGCACACAGAGTGTTCTGTCTCTCTCTCACACACACACACCTGTTAAACATTGACCGCTGTTGTCATAGTCTGAATTCAAGAAAATATCACAACTGATGTTCAAATGCCATCAGGATATCTTATCAAAAGTATTGGGGGCACGCAACAAAAAAAATATCAGCATTCTTTGGCCCTCCCTTAATGACTGCTGCCATCCGGGATTATTCCTCCCTAGAGGGTGGACCCATTTCTACAACCACAAGAGAAAGGTGCACCCCGGCGGCCCCTTCCCAATAGGCTGTGCCAGATCATCCCAGAGGTGTTCTACCTACAGGATTGTGGAATGTTCTCATTAAACCCTGGACGTTACTCTCCCAGCTCTGTAACAGATCGTGTCTATGGTGTCGAGAGATGTGCAGAAACCATGCGCCATAACACCATTACCCAAACATCACCCTACATGGCGGAGAGCCATAGCACCCCCTTGGCAAACACCAAACGCCGACACCACACAGGACTCTGGTAGAGCCCAGGACTAACAGAAAGTCACAGTCCCGTTGCTCTCGGCATTGGAGCGTTCAGCTACGTATCTCGGCCCGGCTTTATAAGAGGAGATAGCTGGGACTTGTTCAACATAAACAGGGCCTCTGAGACGCTCTCCTTGGCTCCAGCTGCAGGCCGTCTGTTCCTTCTCTGGCACCCAGCGCTGTCAATATTGACTCAGGGATTGATGCCGTCACTCGGACACCACGGAGGTGGCCGCCCAAGCACCGCTCCAGGTGTCAACACCCCGGTGAGCTCCAGCCCAGCACTGCTGAAAGGGGAGATACCTCCCAAAGAGGAGACAGAGTCTCCTCACAACAACCACACGGTCTCTGATCCCCAAATCCCTGGCTATGTTCTAAACACCCCATCATACGAAGCTCCTCTGCAGACCTCATCTAAAGATAGGGTAGTGATCAGTCTCAGGCAGCGAAATGTAAAGAGAAAAATGTGTACCAGGTAAGGCAAAGCTCGACACCTTGTCAATGCACTACGCAAACAATCCTGCAAGCTCTTTATTACATATGTCATATCTTGTATTGATTGAAGGCATAACTTCTTGGGCAGCTGCATAATAATGATAATAATAATACTAATAACAACTGCAATGAGGATGTGCTCTCTGTAATGTTTGGGATTTTCTTTCATGTTGATTTAAAGTGATTGGAAAGATAGAAAGCAGGCTCACTTTATCAAGCGTTTATGTTTATTTGATACAAAAAAAAAAAAACTTGTGACATGAATGAAAAGGTTTCTATATTTAAAGCTGCCCGTTGTTAATACAACATTTCACTCACAATAACGCCAGGGCCAAACCCTAGAAATATGTTTGTAATATAACCAGGATGTGACCAGCAACTCTGAGATTTGACTTCACTGCAAAACAATCAAGGTGAATGTCACCTCCAGCGAGTGACTGCATTCTTTTTCCAGTAAAGCAGAAGTGGGCCCTGTCTCTGCTAAAGGTTAATTTTAATAAACGAGGTTGGGTTTTTTTCTAGGTTGTTGCTTGGCTCTTAGTGGCTTCGGTATTTCATTATGACTTCAATGCTAAACTATGTGTCTCGATAAGGAAGTCACAACACTGAACTTAATGGCTCTTTATGAGAACTGCACATTCCACATTCAATACTGGGACTTTTTCCCTCCACCCTCTGGAACACCTACAGCTACAGGACACAGTTATGCAAAGCTGTCCAAACTCTCTGGCAGTGCATTCCGGGACAGGATTTGACCCAGTCTTGGTCCCTGTCCATCGAAAACAACTAGAACACGAAGGGCAGGAGGGTTACATGTAGAAAATAGAAACGGGACTTTTTAGGACTGAAAACAGCAGACACTTCTTTACTTTACATCGAGAGTGGCGGGGGTCTGGAACTCGCAATCCCGTCATGTTGCTGAAGCAGACTCTGCCATCACCGAAGAAAGTGTGCGATTGATTAAATCCCAGCATCTGATACTAAGCTTTATGTTCTTGGGTGTAATAGATCATTAATTCTGTTTTGCAGATAAGAGAACTACGTGTACCACAAGCTGGCAGTGGACTAGATTGAAACAATAAAGATTTCACTAACTCCGCTGCCCAGACGTGAAGCTCAGATGACTTATAAACCTCTCTGTCTCCTGTGTTTTATCTCCTTGTTGTCTTCAGTGCCAGATTCACACCACAAGCCATTAATCTGAGCTTTGCCATTTATATTCACTGCAGGAGCTTTGCCCAGCTGACCGTTGGCATCTAAAAAGGGGTTAATGTGATCTTGTGACAGAGAATTGGTGATTTAAAGGTGACCTATAAAACTAACTCTCCAGAACGAGGTTTGCAGACCCCAGCTGTAAATGTTTACTATTAAACTCAATGTGAGTTCTGGTTGTACCGAGATAATAAAAAGTATTTTAAAGTATTGTAAAGTATGGAGTTTTCTTTCCTGAGAAACGTGTGAAAATCAATTTCGGTTGTCCTATTTGAAACATTATTTTAGCCATAACCCATTAGGCAAAAGAAGACCCTCAGTAAAATATATACAAGTAGTTTTGAATTCTGGATTAGTACACACAGGGGGTGAAAGGTATTCAGTCTGGTAATCGCATCAGTGCCATTTTTCTGTCTGTGAGTATGTATGTGTGTGTGTGTGTCTGTTTGTGGACACAATGAAGAGAGCTGTTCTAACACCTGATCAATACTGCGCTGCACCGCTGGTACACAGGGTGTGAGGAAGGACACACATCTCTCCCTGTTACAGAAAGCCTCTATTAATGGCCAGTTAGAGATTAATGCCACTGACACACTCTTCTGTTGGGGACATTTGCATACCGCTGGGCTGGGTGTCCTAGACTCGTTGGTTTCATAACAGCTGGTGCTACCTGGGAATCACAGAGTCACTTTTGTTCACGTCCATGTCAGGGGTCTGGATGCACAGGCTACATTCAGGTGTTACAGATTTCCAGCAAAACTAAACAAATAAAAAAACCGGAAAAAACAAATAGGGACAAAATTTGTTTGCATTACAAACAAGCTGAGATGAAGGGTCAATCCCGATTCCAATCTATCTCAGTTACTGGGAATAGGATTTGGCATTGGAATTGGAATTGTCATGGAAAAATGTGACAGCTTTACAGAACTGGAGTTGCCTTAATTGAGGGGGAATGGGAACTAGGGTGAAGGGAACTGAGCCCAGGACTGGAAACATAACGTCCTGAGCAGTACCTTCACAGACATCAACCTGGTCTAGTCCAGAGGGCCAGGATTGGAGACCAGCTAGATGCAACCTAAAGGACATCTTCTACTAGTTTAGTCATGCAAGAGACTCTTCTACTGTATTTTCACCCCCATGTTCAAATCTCTATTTATTTATTTGATTTTGGAAGGCCACACTGGTTCAATGCAAAGTGTTTTCGGGCGCAGTACAGACAACCCACGCTTGTTTTGTGGGCGGCCCACTTGAGTTGACCTTGCGCCCCTGTTGCTGGTGCTGTCGCGGCACCATCTACTGTTGCCAGCCAGGTATAGCATGATCAAAGGAAGGGTCATCAATTCCTCAAATCCCCCTGCAGACCTGAGAACCAACATTAGGGCACCTCCAGAAAATGTTCAAAATCCGTTAATTTAATGAATACCTAAACAAGCACGGGAATCCATGCAAAACACCTGCCATTTCACACAAACAGTGACCCCAGCAAATCAGCTGTAACAAAACCTAGCCAAATTCAGCCAGGCCTAAAACTGACAGGCCATCCATCAGCCTGTTCTTTCAAACCTCGGTTAGGAGGGTCACGACGCCAAAATGTACGGGAATCCTGCCAGAAGAAAAAAAGAAACAGAAAATAAAAGCTTGCGGGGGAAAAAAAGGAAAAGGAAAAATAAAAAAATAAACACTGGCTCTCTTATGCTTCAAAGTTTGGCAAAGAATAGGCAAAGTAAAGAAAGGTGTGGTAGTTTATAACACACTGGACTATACAAGACCCAGGAAATAAATGTGGGGGTGCACACACACAAAAATAATATATATATATATATATATGTATCTCTGAGTAAATCCACTACGACAATACAGGAGCATGGAAACCTCAGTGTAAAAGGTTTTAAGCGATGTGGAATGCGTGACGCCAGTTGATACGCTACCAAGATGCTTTCTGCAAAGGTCTGTTAAGCAGCATTTCACAACACAATCAATATTAACACTAACGACTCCTCATTAGTATAAAGATCATGTGTGGTTTGGTGACTACACATCATGGTTTGGAGCTGAAACGCTAGAGGACTACACACTGAGAACTGGTGCAGCAGCTCATGAAAACAAGATGGAGGAAGGAGAGCGTACGTCCACACAACATTATTATTAATATCAGAAGACAACCAGCAACACAATACACACCAATGACAAGCTTGTAGTAACACTGTGGTTCACCTATACTGTGCCAGTGATAACAGCGTGATTGACTACACACAGGTAGGTCAATTGGTCAACTTTCCAGAGGGTTCCTGCATCGAAACCTCCTGCAAAATATATTGTTACTTTGTGATCAAACAGGGAATGAGCCGCATCCCCATATTGCTTTAGTGGCGCTCCGGTGCAGAGGGCCCGGGCAGTACATGGTTCTCTGGCCACAGTTATGCCGGCCATGACAGCGATGAAAGAGGCCACTGTTTGCGTCTAAACAAATTTCCTGTTTGGTGGGATTTGCATAACGCGATCAGGGGGAGACGCTGAGGAAGAGGACAGCGGGGGAGTAGGGGGCGACTCGGGAGTTCACTCTCCCAGAACAGACTCTGAAACAGGTGTCACCGCTGAAATAAAATCCTCCCCACCACCTCAACTGTCCATATAAAAAATAAAAATCACTCACTCACACACACACAACAAGCCTACATATCACAGAGCTCCAACCCTAGCCAGTTCCAAGACAAGCGCTGTGATTGGCCAGGGCGGTGAGGTGTGTTAGTGAAGCAGGGTGGGCTGCACTCGAAACCTGGAGTACGAGTGACTTTGATCCCCCCCCACCCCCACCTCTATCACCCATGACCCACCTACCCACCCTCACCTTCTCCCTCCATCAACCCCCCCACCCTTGATTAAAAATTCAAAGGCAATTACCTGCATGGTTTCCTTCAGATTAGAGTCAGGCTGCAGAAGCCTCATTAATGCACAGGCACGCCATGGGGCCATAACAGGCATGAGAAGTGGAATTTCTCTGAGAATGGGTGTCCAGACCTGCAGAACAAACACACACACACACACACAGAACGAAACAAAAAAAAACAGCTTCAGAAAACCAGGGAGTGTGTGGCAGGTTATGAAACAGTCGCTATGAAAAACAAAGAAATAAATCATACCACTGCTGAACATAAAGTCTTCCATCGCTGCTGCTTCTTATTTTTGTTTTTCTTATTAAACTTTAGCAAAATGTACTAATCACAGGGCTCCCAGCCTCGGCTGTCCCAGACTGCCTGCTTCAACTGCAAGGCGTGCAATGACCGGCGCTTGAAATATTGCTGTATTGTTATGAGGTGAAATGGAGATGTCCCACGGCAGGGAGGGAGCAGTGCAGTGGAGGGGTGTTGTCCATGCTGTACTTTTACTTTCTCAAACAAAACACTCGGATCTTGAACTATTTTTGCTTCTGGTGACCCTACGTCTAGATGTGCTACCCCTTTATTGTGGTATTACTAAAGTGACAATATACAAAAGACAAATGTCCACATTGTCTTTAGGTAGGATTCCACCCCTCCCTAGAAATTATGGACTCATGGTCTCAGAACACAAAGAGACTGATCTCTGCCATCTCTTCATGCTTCTAGCTCATCCCAGGGGTGTTCTAATCTGGGAGTGTCACCCAGTGAGAACAAGAAACTGCACTCTACAGACCAGCGGGAACGGCACAGTATCCCTGTCCCCCACCCCCCCAGGAAGTCGTTAAGTCCCAGTGTGGGAGGGCTGCAGCCCGTTAACCCCGTGATGGAAAACCGTCCACTTGGGTCTTTGTCTGCTATCCCCTATCGAGTCACGCTTACAGACCGGCCCATTAAGAACAATCTGAGCTCTGTCCTCACTGCTGCTAGACCGGCCTCAAAAGCATGACTTATCCAATTGTTTTTAATAGACGTGTTTTCCTTGCCTATGAAACAAACCATAAACTTCTGAAAAGCACCTATTTGTAGGTAGGCACCTCTGATGGGGGTTTTGTCTGCTTCATAAAAGGCCATGAATTATTTATGAAGCTCCGCACGCATTCAGGGCTAATGTACTGCAGCCGTCCCCCTCGCCAGTGTCTGAGGTCTGTGCCGTAGCGGCCACTCTGCAGGTGAGGCCATTTCCGGCCATTAATACCACACCTCACGACTTTTTCCGGCTCAGTGGCACCCAGGCATTTGTTTATGGCATTTATTTCATTATTATTTCATAAATGTAGAAAACAAAATCGCTCTTTCAGTCGCTCCAGCTCTTACAGGTCTAGTGAACACCATTTCTTTAAAACAATACTCGCCACTGCAGCGCCTTGTTGATGTTAGGATGTGTCACTCTGAGGGGGCAGCTCCCACGGAGGACCCCCCCCCACTGCTATCACAAACTCACAAAGTGAAAAATTAAGTGGGGGTATGTTTAATCCCCCAAGCAGAAAGTTTTGAAAGTCCCTGTTGCATGAGCTGGGTTCACAAGGTATTCAAAATTAAAGATTATTTAATTAATTCATTAAATTAAGTTTTCGCTCAAATGTGCCACATACCTAATCAACTCTTGGCTGACATTTTGTTTTGTGTGTGGTGGCCACTGACCTCACTATGACACCCCATTTCAGCTGCTGGAAGAATTCAGGGAACCTCTTGACCTACCAGGTTGTGTACCCACCCCTGGGTCCTGTACCATAAGGGCAGAGACTGCAGTGCAGGGACTGAGAAACAAATTTCCAAGAAGTGAACCCAAACACTCTTCCTGGAAAATTGCCTCATCAAAGTGGGGGTTTTTATTCCCTCTATTTAAAAAAAGTCTGTAAAGAAGAAATGACTGACAGCAGCCAGGCCCACCTGTGTGTAAAATATATATTTTTTTTTCTTCCCCGTCTATCTCCTGGTAAGCAATTTATTTCCCACCTCTGACAAGGCAACAGTAGCCCGTTATCTCGTCCAGACTCTGAAACCTTTTTTTTCCTTCTCGATTTCAACTGTTAATGAATAACGGCCACTTTCAGAATCAGCACATTCACTTTTGACACCAACAGAGCTGTTTATTATGAGGTGGGAAGACTGTGACTCACACCCGAGACCCGGCGGGCGCTTCCCCGTCAGCCCACCCAGCCTCTCGGGTTCTTAGGCCTGCAATCCCCAATATGAACCATGCCCATCCACAACTAGCCCCTAATGGCCACCGAAAACCATGGAGGCTCAGTGGTACTTGACAATAGAAGTCATCAAAGTTCTTGAACGATGGAAGGACAGAAGTGCCCTCTCTGAAAGACTTTCCAGTTCAACTTTGATGAAACGTCTGGGAAAAAAACACCTGCCCAGAATGAAGAGAGGCAGACCCATCATCGCAAACACTGTACATCACAAACATTTAATCCTTCAACACTGACAATTTCACATAGAGGAGGACGTATCAGCTGGGTTTGACCTCGATGACTGTATTTCATCTGTACGCCGTTACTTCTAGTAAATAAATAATTTTGTTCAGAGTAATAGGAAAGGTTTGATAAACTAAAGTAATCATATGAAATCATGACGGTTCGCGTTGGTGGCTGGGGAGCGGGTCTATTTGAATTGTAAAGCAGTTCAGAGCTGTCCGCTATCCGTTCCAGCGTTTGTATACCCACTTGTCTGAGTTTATCTTTGTTAATTATCAGCTTAAAACTACAACGTACAAATATTTACCCTAATTATAGACTGTAACAATTACATCACAGACAAACACATAGCAATATACAATAGTTAATATTTAATAACTGGAGGTGGATGGCTTTATTAGGATAACACCGTAATTAGGAGAGTCTGTTGTATTTGGTTTGTGTGGTCTATTATTTTGGTTGTCTAGAATATCCCAAGACACCATGTACAGTAACATCTCAACAGCATGTGGTCTCTTATGGAATCTTATGGAACAGGAAGGAGATGCATCCCATTATACGGAGTAATAAAGTTGTATACGGTCTCCTTTACATTATACATCTGGTCTTAAAAATGTGGGATATCTGGCCTGTCACTGTTTACAAAGATCTTACACAGACCTTAGATTGGAGTATGAGACCTACGCAAGTATGTGATCATTATAGAGAAGTACCTCACTGAATCTTTGTAAATGAAGGAGGCATATTACATCAAGAGTTGTAGGTGTTGGGAACAGGCTGCCAGCTGGGATAAGATCCTTCAAGATAACGTTTGGTGTGCAGCTGGAGTCAAGTGACAAACAGACAAGAAAGTCTGACCTTTATGTGAAAAAAGAAGGCGGAAACAAATAAAAAACAATTGAGAAAGGTCATAACATAGAGCTGGCACTGGATATTTTGTCCCTTCCTTAACTTTTCTATCACCTCCACGTCTGAGCCAGTCTGTCTCGGTTCAGTGCCCCCGTGCCCACGAAGAATGCTGGGGCCTGGGCACTGGGAGGGGGGGGTCGTGGCGTTGGCTGGTTTAATTGCCCTGGATGAGGGTGAGTGCCCGGCGAGGTGCCCACCTCAGCAAGATTCTCCTCAGCGCTCGCCCCCCCCAGAGCGGACTCTGCCCTGAAGCGCTGTCTCTCCACGCTTCCTGAGCACCAGCACACAACAATGAATTCATGGACACATCCTCGGGGCAGATGCCACATTAACCCTGTCATACTGATGCATCCTGCTGGAAAACAGACATTAAAAAGTCAATCGTAAAGCCAAATCGCTTGACCTCCTATCTGTCACACCCCTGCTGTCCCTCCCTCTCTCTCTCTCTCTCTCTCTCTCTCAAAAATAATCATGTTCTGGGCTGCTGTGAGGTGATATCTCTCTCTCTTCCTAACCGTGCAGTTCCACCTGTATTTTTCTATGTATTCAATTTGGGATCTTCAAATAATCCCCCACCCCATTCTACGCCACACTGTGACATGATAGCTGGTGACTAAACTCTACCGCCATGATTCCCACTTCAGCAGGAGCGACAAGACAAAGCAGGCATGCCAGACTCCCGCAATTAAATCCGTCTGCTGTTGTTCCCAGTGTCAGAAGAGTGCCCCCTTCCGTGGCTCCCAGCTCTTCCACCAATCGGAAAGATGTGATGCAACCACAGCCCCGAGAAGCCTGGGGGAGGTGCTGGTGAGTGTTGAAATGAGGATGAGACAGTTGAGTTATCCCCCAGCCCACTTGGTTCCCGGCCAGGTGGGAGCCACCTCCCTGTGGCGATGATGTCCCCGGGACTGGAATCCAGCTCAATCCAGCCTGTGGGATGCTTCATAAGCATCGCGTGCATTTTAACCCACTCAGCGTGATGCCCAGCACAAGCACACTGCTGCCCAGGGTGTATGGAGCAGGTGGAAAGGTTGCATGGAGGGTTGAGGGGCACATGGTAGCAGTGGATACTTCCTGGCAAGACCCCCTTTTTGAGGAAAAATCTGGCAGGGAGATATGGTTTTGTTCAGCCGAGCTACACTAACCGCAATTAGAATCCTTCATCACGCACACCGGTGCAGGGTGAGTCAAGTGTCCTTGTGCATGGTTACATGCCCCCCGACTGACCTGCCCCGCCACACACTCTCCACTCCCCTGCGGTCAAACTAACCTTGAGGGAAGTCAGGGTTAGAAGAATCCCCACCTCAACACCTCTCAGAGATAAAGAAGGAGTTTTACAGCAGCCTTTACAATATGCACAGAGTAATTTGCTGCAGATAGGTTATCTGTGATGGCATGAGGTAGTGTCAGTGAGAGAGTCATGTGTCCCGTTCTCTGTCTCTCTCTCTCTGTTTTATATACACACGTATACATACATGCAAACATACACAAATAGATCTCGGACTGCAGCTGAGAAGAAAAGTCCTTCATCTGCCCTTCATATTTCTACTAAAGATGCTTTCTCGCATGCCTCAGATGGACAGTTATATTTCTGTTTATTGAAAACAGGGGACACGGCTTCACACAAAGAGTGGCAGGGGCCTGGAACAAGCTATCCCTGACATGCAGTGGAAGCAGACTCTCTAGGTTCCTTCGAGAAATGGTTGGGTGGATTTGTGGGATCAATACGATACTTGGGCAAAAAATACCTCCTCCTGTGTCTCCCATCATTTCCCATGTTCTGATGCAAGCAAAAGGAGTATACCATGCCCGACTAGTGACAGGGGTAGATATACGAGCGCAGCCAGTGTTCCCAGAAGGCAGCCTTATGAATTAACAAGCCATGCGAGTCCGTCACAGAGACGTCACTGCCCTGGGTGCTTGAGAATGCGGCCCAGTGCACCGTGGGGCCGGATATGAGGGCCCTGGGTTTGTCACTCGTTGGCACAGGATGGCTGGGGAGTTAGGAGCTTTGATAGCGGTCTGAAGGAGGAACTGTATAAATTATGTCGCAAGCAAGCAAATAAGGAAATATATACAGATTAGGTAAATAAATGAATTAAAATAAAATAAAGTAAATACATGGGCAGGAGTGTCGAACGCACAGGGATGGGCACCGATTGTGACCGCGAGGCTCAGGGCAGGCATGCCGGCAGCGCACAGACAATGGAGACAGAGGTAGGCCAGGTCTGTTTGTGTGTGTGTTGTCATCCTGAAGGTGTACCAATTTATGACTCGATTGCTTAACGTTACATGGCCATAGAACTTAGATATTATTTCCTCAGATAAGGCTGTTTTTTAAAAGGGCTGGGTGTGTGAAAATCGCTGTAGTGTGTGTGCGCGTGTGAGCGAGTGGGAAAGGGGTGGGTTCCACAGACATAATGGAGATTGCGCTGCTAAATTCGTTAGTGATGCAATTATTTGGCCGGGCCATTAACCGAGAGGCTTCATGAGTCCATCTGTTCAATTAGTCTTCTCCCCACTTAACACTGTACAGAACAGAGGGTGGGAAAAATAAAAAATAAGAAAGAAAGAAAATGTCCACCTTGCTTGGAGCTGCTGCTTAGCATCTGCCCTCTCCTGCAGCCACAGAGCAATCCAGAACCCAACCTGCCCCGCCATCCTGAGAAAGGTCAGTGGATTACAAATCGGTGCTTTTATATTCTTGTATTTATTTCCGCCTCCACACGAGTCTGTGGTGTCGTGTTTCTCTCTCTCTCTCTCTCTCTCTCTCTGTGCTGTTCATCTTTTCAATGCCAACTCTGCACCGGGGCACGCCTTCACACACCCGAGGAGTTGCTAGGCTGAATGTCGCACAAACCAAAGGACAAGTCCTCAGCTGCACACAGGCCTTGTCACTTGCAGGGGCTCTATAAATCAGGCAGGTTTTATGAGTGGGTAATTGCATTCTCCTTGAGAACAGCTCGCAGGGGGAAAAGGTTGTAAACTGGCTGGCCCAGAAAGCCACAGTGATAAAGCTCCTTGGCTGGATCTGGCACCGATCCCACTGTCGCCTCTGAGGGAGGCAATGTGTGGGGCTGGCACAGGAGATGCACTCGGCAGAGATGGAGGTAAGGTTCCTTCACTGACTCCACATTTCTGTAACAGAGATTTGGTAATTTTTCATATTATTTCAACCACACATCTGTCTATGCCAATGTAAACCCGAATATTACTGTTACAACTTACTGTCTTTTAGCTAGATCACCTCACCCGGACAACACACAATCTAACTGCTGATTGGTCTGTTAGCTCTCTTAGGCCAAACATGTAACCTAAGAAACATACTTATATGGTATATGTTGGCCTATACTGGGCTATGGGATACCACTCTTTCTCACATGTAGCACTGAGGTGACCATCAGCACACCTACAGTGTTCCTGGCTCAGTCCCTGCCCGTCTGTGTCAAAGCAGAGCCATCTCACTGGGCCCACTTTGTGTGTATGTCTGCTGCTGAACTTTAACCTGCTCCTCATGTGACCAAAGACCTCCCCGGATTGGCCAACGGGGCATTTTGAAATTCCTTGTAACCCATTTCAGTCATTTTTTTTTTTTTACTGCCCCATTTAGTTATGTCTTTATGCATTTATTTTATTTGCTTTCTTTTTTTTTTTTTATAGATATACATCTTTTATTATCGTGAGGTCATTAAAACAAAAAAAAAAAGGCTTTATCAGCAGCCTGCCTGCCCTTTATTCAGAAATCTGAGAACAAGCTACCTAAGTTTTATTTTTTATCTTTCTAAGGATTCCTGGGAGAGCTACACAGAGTATAAGACTGCAGTGTTATATGGCCCCTTATTGCATTTCGGAAACACCATAAAGAAATGTGAATTATACACCTAATGTCAGTCCAATGTAAGCAGTCGTAGATTGCTCCTGGGGCCATTGCCTGTGCTAGGGCATTAGAAAGTTGCAGAGCACCCTACCACAGCGATCGTGACACACCAGTGCCCAGCCCAGCCCCTCGCTAATGGCCGTTACCAAACAGCTGGACCACTAGGCAGCTCTCGGTTGGTGTTACACGTGGAAATGCATCACATGCCCCCAGCCAAGCTGTCCTGGAGTACCGTCATTAAGAAGCAGGAATTTCTCCTCCTTAAACTGCAAAGGGAGGGAGAGAGAGAGAAAAGTTAAAGACGAGAAAGAGATCACCACACAGCAGCCCAGGACACGACTGTGCATTTGTGTGTCCCTTTAGTTTTTATGAAGGCCCAATTGGGCTAAGTTTCTCTGCAACCAAAAAGCTGGTACAGGCCATTTAACCGCTTAAATCTTATCCTGAGAGCAGGGGGTCTCGGCCTCTCCTGGAGTTCACTACGTCTACCCTCCTCAATCCCTTAACGTACAGAATCAATGCATCAATGAACAGACTTACCCCCAAGGCCTGTCATATGTATAACAAACATTCTGGACAATGGGCCAATCAAAAATGATCCCTGGTGAAAATATTCCATTGACCCAGTTCATTAGACTAAGCAATTAAACTAGGCAGGAAGGAAAACAAGTAATACAGAAGGAGGGAAAAAAATAACGCAAAACTAATCAAAAATAAAAGGGTAGAACACAAACCCAAGAATGGAAGTCCAATTAAAATCCAGAGGACTGCATAGAAGTCACAATGAGCTACAGGGACACACTGCTCCCCCCCGCCCCGCCGCCAGACTGCTGTAGTATCAGCACCTATAGCACTCCATTAATAGGAAGTTATGGGTAATTTTTAACTGCAGTCTGGTCTCGGGGATTCCCTGTTTGGCTGCTAATGATGAACCACACTTGGTTCCTGGTCTCCAATATTAACTACAGGGGTTTGTGTTAGCTCCTAGGATCTGATAAGCCCAGTAAATGGCTACAGTCTGCCTGCAGGGCTGCCCAGCTCTCTGCTCTGGGATTTTAAGGAAGTTTTAAAATGACAGCCCGCCCTCCAACTCCTCTTCACAGTACCTCGGTCAGAGCGTGAGATCTGTGGATACAGTAACTGAAACTACAATCCCAGGAGCATGTAGCAACGGCCAATGGACTACGACACAGAACAGCCGTGTCTGTTTGCATCTCCATTGCACAGGTTCGCTGTTTACGTCTACTGCAATCGTGCATTTCATTGCTAGCTCTCGCTGCTCCTTTACATTTTGTATTGCCTTGTTTTATTAAAAACAAAAACAAAAAAACACTCACTTCTCTGTGGAATATCAGATGCCTCGGACAAAAAGTATAAAGAAATACTACTAATAAACCACAGGAATTTTTCTGTGGAAGATGACACAAAGCCCAAAGAAGCAAATATCACATATGAAACTAGCTAGCTGTGAGATAAAGTTCTTAATTATTATTAAGAGATCATGTATTTGAGTGGGTTTCTTATTCCTGTAATGAGACAATGACAGCACCACACACTGGAGACAACTCATCACTCATCCCAGGCACAGAGGACTCCTGCGATGGATGATACAAGAGATGGCAGCGGTGTCTCCATTGCTGTGAACTCTCATAGCTCTGGGGTTGTGCAATTAAAAAAAAAAAGCAATAATGAGAGGAAAAAATAAAGGGCACATCTTATCTCACATCAGGGCTGTAAAAGAAACCAAAAGGCTCTTGTTCCTGCAGCGCTATTAGTATCTGAAGAGCCATGATTAGATAGAGGGTAATGGGGTCAGAGGATACAGACACCCACATTTTCAGCACCCGACAGTCACTCTCTCCCCAAATCTGATCCCCGGCCAGCTGCCACCATCAAGAAACAGTACCTGATTTGGACTTCAAGAAGCCGCTGAGTGTCAACATGTGCAAATTGTCAGGACAGCAAGAATGTGGCCAAGAAAGGGTCCCGAGCTCACTGCCAATTTTTATGGCCAACAACTGCAAATTATCGGCATGTTTATGACCAGAAATCGTCGCACTTTTTATGATTTTATAGTGTTGAGAAATGCCCTTCTTCCCTCCCCTTATCATGTTGGAAGCAGTAACTTAACTGCGCAAAGGCATACACACTATAAACAAAACAGGGGGTTACAGAACAGGCCGAGGAGGCAAGGGCAACCATTTCCAAGGGAAACTATACTATAGTGTCACCCATAAAATACCTAATACCCATAAATAGTCACCTCAATGACATAAAATGTGATTAAACAAACTTGTATACATTACTTTGTTTAAACAGAAAAACTGAATTTATAGGATGAATTATTTTTTTAAAAAGGACATTTAACAAAGCTGTAAGATTTCAGACATCTTATAAGACTCTCCAAAGACATGGTGGACTTCAATTTAGTAAAAAGACAATTCAAATGCTTTTCTATCCTGGATCTTTTCAGGTACCACTAATCTCTGAAGCACACTGTGCCCTCTGCAGCCTTGGTCTCCCCTCGGTGCTCACTGTCCAAGCTGCAGCAAGTCAGGAACCACTTTTTGTTGCTTTAAAAGCCCGTCAAATTTTGGCAATTGCTCCTTCAAAACACTGTCTGTAAATCTAGAGCCTTGCTCCTTTGAAATGTAGGCAAATAACCTCTCGTCCTGGTTTCTGCTACAAAGTCCCCATCAGATTTGTACAAACACACATCCGCTAATGAACCGATTGTAATACAACAGCAACCTCTACTGGCCACCAATCAGTTTTGCATGCAGATTTGGAGACAATTGTTTCCATATCCGAAAACACTGGAGACAGGGTTATAAATCAAACACTTTTATCAGTTTATTTTTCTTTGGATATATCCAGTACATTTCTGCATGGCCCTCCAATCTGATCGACTGTTTCGGGCATGGTTAACCACAAGCTTTCATTGGCGTTTCCATTGTACGGCACTTTCAGACCTTGGCGATAAAAGATAAAATTCAGTATAAATTAAATATGGGGGTCTGCAACTCTTGGTAGGCTTCCACCTTATAAAAAGTGCAGGACCCCCAATGCAACAGGAAGGACAGAGCCCTATCACTCTCCAAAACAGAGGGAATACAACTCTCTCCCAATGGCACAGGAGCTCTCAAAGGCCGGTGGTGTCAGCAGGGGAGGAATCTGCACAGTCCTTCCCAGATGGGGGCTTTTCTTCCTCACACTCAGGCGGCCTGCAGTTCCTGGCAGCTCTTCTGGATGCCCTCCAGGAACTGCAGCACCCGCAGCAGGGGCCCCGGGGGGTCGCAGTCTCCCTCCAGGCCCCGAAGATGCCCCAGCGTCTCCTCCAGCCCCTGCAGCCTCTCCCGGGGCTCCGGACAATCGCCGGGCTCGTCCCCCTCGCCCCCTCCGCTGTGGTAGCGCACCAGGTAGCCCCGCATGGCCTCGCCCCTCTCGCTCATGGAGGCCTGGACGCCAGGCAGGTCTTCGGGGCGGGCCAGACCGAGCAGGTGCAGCAGGGCCCGGCAGAGCTGCGCCCGCAGGCTGGCGCAGTACCTGTACTCCAGGAAGTCCTCAGTGTCCTCGCTCCTCTCCAAGGCCTGCGCCAGGGCGGCCCACACCTCCCCGAACTGCGCCGGGTCCCCATAGCACTCCCTGCTGGCCGGCACCGCCAGCGCCATGGCAGACTTGATGCGCACCTTGAAGTTCTTGCAGGATTTCACCACGCAGGTCAGGGCAGAGTAGGCTTCGGAGGTCCAGGGGGCCGTGCCTGGAACAGAGGGAGAAGATGAAGTCAAGCTGACGGCCTGTATTTCACACAGTGACCCTGTACAGACGCTCGCACACTTTTCTCACCGAGCGGCAGGGCAGGGTTGCGGAAGGCATTGCCCAGGGCATAGCAGGCGTTCCAGCGCACCTTCATGGTGGCCTCTCCGCGGACCGTGCCGATCAGCGCCCGCACCGCCTCCCCCAGCGGAGGGCCGAAGCTGGGCCGCTCCAGGTGCTGGGGCTGCAGGAAGTGCAGGAGGTTGCCCAGGGCGCGCACGGCATTGCTCTTTACCTGCCAGGGGGCGGAGAGAGACGTACCGTCACACAAATCCTTCTCACAGACACACACCGGCTTCTCCAAGCACACAAACCAGCCAGTGTGCAACAACTTAAAATAACACAGCCTCGCAGCTCAAACCTCCCCCCAGATTTGGATCGAACTGCTGCGCAATGGAAGTCTTTGTTATGTACGCACTCGTATGGCACTGTAACAGGACCCCGTGCCCCCCTACGGCTCAGCTCCTCTATAAATAGCACTCCCACGCAGCACTTATTGACACAGAACTGAACACTATATTCAGGCAGCCATTTCATGCTAATAAGTCGGGGGTTTTTTTCTCCTTCCCTTAAAATGGCAAAACAAAACTCCCTATCTCAGTGCGTGGGGGAGGGGAGTGGGGATTTAAAAATCAAAATCAAATGGTGCCCCACCCTGTCTTTGTCATTGGAGGCCTGGGTTGCCGATTTCAACATCTTGAGCAGCAGCAGGTCCGAAAACTCCTCCTGGAAATCCTGGCCCACGGACTCCCTGAGGACAGAGGGGCAGAGGGACCTTATGCTGGTTACATCATTTGTTTTGTTACAACATAAAAAAGCTTTGGCAATACAAGTACACTGTTGTCATGCCAATAAAACCTAGTGAAACAGAGAGAGGCGCATCAGTACAGAGATGAAATTGGAGCGACAGAAACTGTGCGCGTGTGTGACTGTTTGTGTGGGCGTGTGTGTGTGTACAGCTATCTGACTGCATACTGGAGGCCGCTTCGGTGTTCATATCTACATCTAAATATCTAAACACAGTTTCATGTGTGTGAGTGAAGACATCCGTCCACCGCTGTGAGACCATATACGAGAAGGAGCTCTCGGTAACTGGAGCCGGCCGGACGAGTGGGCAGGGACTCACATGTTGACAATGAGCGTGTCGGTGAGGTTGCCCAGAGACCAGGCTGCCTTGGCGCGCACATTTGGAGAGCGGTCATCCAGGGAGGTGAGGATGGCATTGGCCGTGTCTGCCACAAACATCACGTCCTGCAGGGAGGAAGAGGGAGGAGAGAGAAGGAAAGTTCATATGAGGCCGAACACGTCACGTCCAGCTCCATTCTGGAACAGAGGAGATTACGTGGGGACTTGATCCAAGTCTTTTCCAGATCAGCAGGGACACACGCACCCGGGACACAAATGGAAATTGGGCTTCAAGGCATTCAAGACAGAAAACAGGAGACACTTCTTCACACAGAGAGGCGTCACAATCTGAACAAACTCCCCAGCGATGTGGCTGAAGAGACAATTTGGGAACATTCAGAAACAGACTGGATAGGATCCTTGATCACTTAGTTATTAATGGACACCAAACGAGCACGATGGGGCAAATGGCCTCCTCTCGACTGGACACTTTCTTATGTTCTTATGGTCTAATAACAGAAGACAGGTTGACCTCTCGGAGACAGGGGAAGAGAATGTAGACGCCCAGCGCTCGCACCGCAGCCGCTTTCACCAGGGAGTTTTCGCTGTACGTCAGGCCCAGCAGCACGGTGATGCACAACACCTGGCTCTTATCCTGCACAAGCACACAAACACACAGAGCAGTGTAGTCACTAGTTTGCAAAGGGGGTAGAATAAAGGCACAGAAACGTCCCCGGTGGTAGATAAAGGTTGGTCTCTAACCGGCAGGCAGCTGAAGGCCTGTGGCAGGATGGAGGAGAGGGTGTCACAGGCGCTGGTCTGCAGGGTGGGGTGCTGCTCACTCTGCAGGGCTCCGGTCAGTGGGCCGCCCAGCACTTCCGTCCAGAACTGAACGACCTGCGGGACAGACAGGGCCAATCAGACGCACACTGAGAGGGGCAGAGCCAATCAGACGCATGGAGAGGCAGACCCCAAGTGGGCTAATCAGCAGACACACACTTATGGACCAAAACTGCAACCAGTGGAGGGGGCTAGGAATATTTGTAGTCATGACAATATATTTTAAGATCTAGGCTGCTGAGAAATGGCCTGGATTCAAAATGTCCGGAGGTGACAAGTGGGTTGTTATTTAGCAATTAAGATTAAGGCCGCAGCAGCTAGTTTCTCACCTGGCTGACAGGAACTCTGCCGTCTGGTGGTACAGGGGAATCAGACTTGTGTTGCTGGATGATTCCTGATCCCAGTTCCTCCAACAGCTGAGAGAGAGAGACAGAAACAAACCTCATTGAGTTGAACAACACCATCTGTGTTGAGCTGGGGACTATATAGGACTCTTTGTCTGGCAGGGGGCAGTACAAGACAGGGTGGGCAGTCGGCCTCTCACCTTGGCCCCATGCAGTTGGATGGAGGGGTCGGCCTCCCTCAGGCAGCTGGCACTGACCTCCCCCAGCTCCAGCAGGGAGGCCTGAGCGATGGAGAAATAGCCCTTCACCAGGTGAGCCAGAACCTGAGGACAGACGCAGAGACAGACCAGTGTTGTAAAAGAACAGCCCGCAACTGGGAATAAGAAAAATATTTCAAACTGCACATTAAAATAGCATGGGACGCCGAGATTCCTTCTCTGACCTGCAGGGCCTCTAACCGCACAGGCGAGGGCTCGAAGGGGCTGCCCGGCGCGGTGCCCGTGTCGCTGTCGGAGTAGGGGTCCTCGCGGGGCAGAGTGACCAGCGAAACACACAGGCGAAGCAGCCAGCAGGGCTCCCCGGGGGCGTCCCGCGACTCTGGGGGAGACTCCCTCCTGGCGTGGGGTAGGCCTGGGTTGGGCTTCCGCCAGTTGTCGGTGCTACGGAGCTCCTGGGGCGTCAACACGCCACTGCCCCCCCCAGACCCTGGCTGCCGCAACAGCAATTCCACCTCAGATTGGGGAGGCTGGGCCGACAGGATGGCCCCCAGCAGCGTCAGACTGGACACCCGGACATTCACATCTACAACAAAGAGGGACCGGGTCACATCACTTTTATCACTACAGGTATTCCTGTAACATCAGTCACTTTGTTTTTTACAGTATGTAAACGGTAAATCTAGGATGAGTTGGAAGGGAGTTTCGCCCTGGTAGAGCTGGGACTGGGCATCCCGGTTGGGTGGACAGGGTACCTCTATGGCGGACGTAGGGTTTGATCTGCCTCCACAGCGGGCTGAGCAGGCCGGGCCGTAGGCGGCTGTAAGGCACGTTGGACACCAGGTTGGCCAGGCACTGAAACACGCAACAAAGAAGGGGAGGTCAGTCACACAGCAACCTAGAGAACACATTCCCTGGCTTCAAAGCAGACCAATTTTGCCCCAGTGCCCCAGGACTGGATGTTATTTTCAGGCTGCAGACGAGGGGCTGTGTGTGTGTGTGTGTGTGTGTGTGTGTGTGTGTGTGTGTGTGTGTGTGTGTGTGTGCTCAGCGTACCTTGATGACCTGCGTGAGCGTCTGTGAGGAGGACTCGGCCAGCAGGGCCAGGAGGAGGCAGCGGTGCAGCTCTCTGAGGCTGGCGGCCAGCGTGGCGGAGAGCGGCGTGAAGGCCCGCCGTGGCTCGCTGGTGTCCTCCGCTGCTGACAGGAACTGCCGGGAGCCCTCCAGCAGTGCGGACAACACCTGCAGGGCACCGGCGCGCGCCTGAGCACAGCAGCACCAGGCAGAATCACAGGTCATTCATGCATTCATGACAATGGCGCAACTAGCGACCGTACGGACTTGGTGTTTTAAGCAGAGAGGCGTCACTGACCTTGGGGGAGGGGTCCTTCAGCACGATGGTGAGCAGGGTGAGGGACGGTGGGCCGCCGGTCCCGGGGGCATCGGGGATGAATGAGGACCAGTATCCGTACAGCACCCTCTTCTCCACACACTTCACCAAGGACAGGAAGCAGTGCAGAGCGCCCTGCCGTACCCTGGCCTGGTACAGCCTGAGCTTGCCCTGCACGCCACCCTCGGGGTCGGAGAACTCGGAGTCAGAGCTGCTGATCTTCTTCCAGTGCGGATACAGGGGGGCGGCGCCGTCTCTGTCCCGCCCCGCTGGGTGGCCCTGGGGGCGGAGGGCAGTCCAACTGGGGCGGTTCCGAGAATCTTCTACCCCTCCACCTGCCTTTAGAGGCGAGAGTCCGGCCCACGACGCCGCCTCCTGCAATGGCTCCTCAGGGTCCTCATCCTGCCTGCCCTCCGACCCCGCCTTACGGCCCCGCCCGCGGGACTTCCGCTTCTTATTCTGGGAAATGCGCACAGGCAGTTAAGCAAGCATACGTTAAAACAACACCTAGCTCTGCATTGTAACTTCACTGTGTAACTTATCGTGTGTGTGGCTGTTTGCACTCGCAGTCACTGTGAAACCGCTTCAAACTAGAGTGCCGGGCTACAATACGTACCCCTGTGGGTTTTGATGTGCTCTGGACGTCCCGTGGCAGTTCGGGCTTCACTGCGGTCGTCCCCTCATACTGCGGGAGGGGCGCGGGGTACAGGACGGCCGGCATCTCCAAGGTCATCCCAGGCAGACCGTAGAACATATATTTCTAGCCCACAAAAGACATGTTACAGTCTAGTGAGAATGAAAGAAAAGAAGTGCCCAGTAACTCATGCTAACCCAAAACACAATAGGTTGACATGGCAAGATTGGCTGGCTTCATTCTGGGCACCTCAGGAAACAGTGTCATGTGTATGGAAGTGATTTTTTTAGCAATGCAAAACAGAGCAGCCTTGATTTCTAGAGATGGGTTACTGCTGTGAAGAGATTTGAGAGTAAATCATGGTATGTTCTACATTATTAATTTCTTACTTAGTTCACTTTTAAAGACATCCTGCCATTTATGATCTCCAGAGGCTGAAGGGGGTATTCGATGCTATTCCAATACCGAATTCAAATCCTCTGGAAGCGTGCATGGATCTGTGCCGTCGTGAACTCTATAAGCGCACACACCTTCAGTACGGCCAGCAGAGAGCCGAGCTGCTCGTCGGGACCCATCTTGACCTTCCCTCCGTTCAGAAAACACTGCACTCCCTTCAGAGCGTTCGCCAGCAGCTGTGGGAGAGAGTGGACAAGTTTTTTGTATACTGACAAGTTGGTGACTAGGGTAAAGATTTTTTCTTGCTATATAGTGTCACTCCCAGAAAAGCACATTTTTCTCACCGTGCAAAAGATGATGTCGTCCACGCCGAGAGGTTTGGGGGACTGAAGCATCTGCAGGAAGGTCCGGAAGCAGACGCCACGATAGGGCTCTTCCAGATAAGGCTGCCCTGGCATACTGACAGCAGACAGAGGAGGTGAGCAGGGCAGTGCCAATCACACCCACTACAATCCTCCCTAGCCCTTTACTGTCAAACCACTGACACCAATCAGGGAGCAAAGTGTGTGAGGGCAATATTCACAAGACCTTTCCCACCGTGCCAAGAATAAACTTTTGTGGATCATAAGAATGCTAAACAGTCACCTCAACACTCTCAAGCGTTCATAAGCAGCACAACATTAAACGGCCAATGCCCACCGAAGTGTTTCAGGCCCTTACCCCAGGCACAGGTTGGCCATGCAGTGTATGGCAGATCGGCGCAGTTCAACGTCCGGCTGGCCAAGGTCGCTGTAGCACAGTAGGATGCCATCTCGGCCCAGCAGGTCAGGGAGATGCTGGGAGAGAATGCACACACAGTGTCATGTTAAGGACACGGACATCCTGTAATCAAGGCTAATTTGATTACATCACATTGTAAGCAAGTCTTGTGTTGCGTTTAATATTAAAATATTAAACCGAGCAAAGACATGGATTAATGAGTAGATTGGGTGACTCAATTAAGCCCATACCCTCTGGCACTTCGGCCCATTGCCGTAGACCAGGGCAGCCAACGCCTGGAGGATCTCGCTGTGGGTCCAGCAGTTGCAGCTTCGCAGGGCCTGGATAGCATACGACACCAGCGAGTCCAGACTCTGGTCGTCCACAATCACCTGTGAGGGGAGACCAACACTTGGCAAATCTAACTGTGGTGTCGCTGGGCCTCGTACTCTACTGAGCAGGAACCGTTGTCTCGGACAGGGTGGGAGATGAATGCTAAGCGGATGGGCAGATACGGATCGACAAACTGGGACACTTTTCCCACTGAGGCGAGCAGGAACGGGTTTGTGAGTGTATTGGTAATAGATACTGGTTATTCTTAATGTGCCGTCAAGTACAAAACTGCAGAATAGTTTTCAGTAATTGTCTGCATAAATGAAGTTACTGTGCAGCCTCTTCTGGAATCATTCACCACCGTAATATGTAAGTGTTACAAATACATAGTTGTATTTTCTTTATACAAATCATCCACCAAATTATAACTTATTGTGTCATGTTGCATTCTACAGCAATGGGTTACACCGCTTTTGGATGCACATAGCTGTACAGTAGATGGGATTTATGAGGCATTTCATTTCCTGAATGCGAGTAATAATAGCACTGAATCCAGCGGTTATTCTGCACTCGTCCCAGAGGACTTCCAAGCTGGTACCTGCAGCCTGTTGAGGAGGTGGTGGATGAGCTGGCACAGTTTGCTGACGAGATGCTCCTGGCTAAACTGGACAAGCCGGCTGGCCTGTACGAGAAGAGCGCACACATCCTGGAGAGAGACAAGAGACAGATAGAGAGGAGGGGGGGAGAGGGAGAGAGAGAGAGAAGAGAGGGGAGGGAGAGGCACAACGTCAGTCACTACGCTCCTACGCCCACGTCGCCGGCCCCAGCCTTCTCCATTAACTGCTGGACAGCTATGGACACCCTATCCTTCCTGACACTCGGGACAGAATAAGTCACTACTGCTCAGCACCACGGCTGCCCCGCGGTCGCGTCTCCAGTACCTCCGGCCGGATGCTGCTGCTGCCCGCGTAGGGGTGGCTGTAGTTGTCGGAGATCAGCTGGTCGAACAGCAGGTTGATCTCGGTCCTGCAGCTCTCGCCGTCGGCGGGCCGGAGGGAGCGCAGCTTGGAGTAGCAGCGGCTGAACTGGCTGCTGGAGTCGCCCGGGTCCGAGCAGAGGCCTGCGGGCCGGGGGTCGCAGTTGTCGGCGTGAAGAGGTGGCAGCACCGGGCCCGGCAGCACCGTTTGGGCAGCCATGACAGTGACGGAAGAGCGGAGGGGGTTTGCTATGGAGACACATAACTACATCCGGGGTCAGGGGGCGGGGCCAATAACCACTTCCTGTGCACTTCCGCATGGACCCAGAGCTGCTACCGTGTCTGGTTACTGCAG
Organism: Amia ocellicauda; assembly: GCF_036373705.1. Taxonomy (NCBI): domain Eukaryota; kingdom Metazoa; phylum Chordata; class Actinopteri; order Amiiformes; family Amiidae; genus Amia; species Amia ocellicauda. Next base: position 2,568,777 of record NC_089871.1, on the reverse strand, counting down.
GACTGATGCACTGTAGATTGCGACAAAATAGCTTTACACACGATACTATATATAGCCTATGTCTCTGTTTACACAAAATATATAGAGAGATGTAAGAAAGATTAACAATAACTGAAATAAACCATTGAAAATAATGTAAAGATTAATCATGCAAATCACAGTTTCTAATAGGCTAGTATCAAATCATTGCCCTGACAAATTATGATGGCATAATAATAAAAAACAAAGGAAGAATTCTACAGAAGTTGCCTTGAACACAAGCGAAATGCCAGATGTGATTCCCTAGGATTTTATGCCATTAACAGGATGAAAAATAGAAAAGCACCTTGAGATGATGGAAACAGTGGAGATCCTAAAAGTAGCTGAAGAAGAAATTGAGAAGATTCTTGTCTCAGAATTAAACAAATCCCAGAAAAATTGAACAATGCTGCTGTCACCCTCCTTCACAAGGAAAGAGACAAAGATTGGAAGAACTATAGGCCCATTAGTCTACTTCTCATTGTATACAAACTATTTAAAAATGTATTAAAATATGGCCTTTCAGACAACCTGGATTCACAAGTGGAAATAACACAAAGGATCTTATCCACGTGTCTGAGGAGTATTACAAAGATGTAGAGAATATGAGTTTCCACTGTACCTGGGTGTGGTCGACTATGTGAAACCATTTGTTTCAGTCATCTGTGCTCTTAAAATATGAAAACATTGAGGAACCCAGCAGGAGTCTTATTAAATATATCTTAAAAATCAGACTCTCAGACTCCACCAGGACACTGGCAAGATCAAGATTTGCAAAGGAGTACATTTGAAAGAAGTGTGAACTATTGAAAGGAAATCTACCCATATGCATGAAGAGAAAAGTATTTGATTAATGTATACAAATAAATGGATCTGGAGAACAAAATTAAGTTATATTGTGTAGAGTGAAAATGTTAAAATGGCAATGGGCTGGATTGGATGGATAAAAGAAGCTGTAGAGCGGACTCCAATGGAAAAAAAAGATCTAGAGGAAGACCACATAAAATATAGGATCAAATCAGCTTTGCTGGCGTGACCTGGAACGAGATGCTATATTGAACCCAGCAGTGGCTTGATAAAGGGTGATGTATGTAATCTTATAAACAGGAGCAGGGATTTATAGCTACAGATGCATTAAAATGATTGACAGTACTTAAATTGAATAAATTGTACAATATGTCCTACTAGTCCCATACTGTACCCTAAACCTTGGGTCATTATTGAACAAAAAAAGTGATTTTAATTCTCCTTCCCCACCCCAAAGGTGTGTGTGAATTACATAGTTTCCAAATTAAACCTCTTTTTCCCCAGAGGCAAACCCACTAGTTCACCTCTCCCATGAAGACAGACACCAACTAACATGGGGTCTTTGTGTAATTCAGATCACACCACTCAGTCAAAAAATGAAACACAAAGCCTGTGGCTTTTAATAATGTTGATCACACATTGTTTAATGAATGTGAATAGGGTCAAGACAGAAATCTGTACAGGATCGTCTGAAATGGGCAGTGGCTGACATCTTTTTTTAAATATACAAAACACACCCCCACCCCCAGGTGTAGAACTGAATTCCAAACGAGGTATTATACTTCAGTTTGTAAAACATGTCATTCATAGATAGCAATTTGTTCCGAAGGGATAAACAAGTTCGTCACTCCATTGAACCTATAGAATCTTGCACACAAAATAAAAATACCGCTAAATAAATATCAAAACTACAACAGAAGTGACCAGAGCAGCAATTAATGACAATAATTTGATATTTATGCATTCAATGTCTGGCTCCTATTAGAACAAGTTAACATTTCACATTCATACATGTTAGATGTATACATTTTGTGATGGAGGTAAGCCAAGCGTTCAGGTGTCAGGGTTTTACCCCTATCCTGGAATAAACTCGGGCATGTGGGGTTTGCGAAGCATACATTTACTGCGTGCAACTTAGTTAAAGTATTGAAGTACTTCCACCATCCTCCCTTTTTCACAAGTGAGCCTTTTCGCTATGCACCAGGAGTAACAGCTGGAACCCACACACATATTTCAGTCAAAATGCCAATTAAATTGTTCCATAAATGTCTGCCTTCAGGACAAAGCAGGGGAAAAATATTTGAACCCACACTAAACTACAAGGCTCTTTTGTACTGCACTGGGACACCCATTTCTAAATTCTGGAAGTCTGAAGTTCGCAATCTTGGATACAAAAAAATAATCAAAATCCTAAATCTAAGCCATTTTCAGGAGATCAAAAAGTACACTTGACAATGGTTGAGCAAGAATGTGTAGCGTCTTGCTGACTTGCGGCGACAAGATAACCGCTCCGTTTGAAAACGAAATTCCACAATAACCTGACATTTGTGCAGATTTTCAACATGTGCAGAATTTTCACGACTAGCAATGACTCTCCCCCACCGGCTTTAAAATGCATTGTACAGGCATGAGATTCCAGTTGAGATTTCTTTTTTCGGCTTTAAAAATACCAGAATGGCTGCGTTTTGCAAAGACAAGACATCACAAAACAGAGGAAGATTAAGTGACAGTACTAGCAAAACCTTCAACACTGAATAATGCACCTTTCTATACTCCACTCAGATCCTCAGGTTTAGTAGACTTAACACATTCTTTTAACTTTAGAACTATTCTTTATTTTCACTTAAAGGCCACCGTTAAAGCAAATTTTATATATATATTTTTTTATTTATTTTTTTACAACTTCAGTGCAATAACAAAAATAATAAAAGCATTAACAAAAAAATCTCTTCCTGTTGCTTCACATTTTCTTCCAGGCAACTAAAGAAAAGTAAGATTTTTACTGCAACATATACACATTAAATATTGTATACAGTCCATGCAGTCGCGCACAGCCAGTTTTGTATTCGCTTGTTTTTTTTTTGTTTTATAATTTCTGAAGTGTGTGGGGAGGTGTGGCATCAGCCATCAGTGCATTACAGTCCAGTGGTTCTCTCGCCGGCAAGGCACGGCTCAGCCAGACTTGAAGAGGAGGATGGCCACCTGTCCCAGATAGAAGTAGATGAAGTGCTTCGTCTCATGTGTCACATAGCTGCCGAAGTTCCTACCCACGATGCAGTGCCAGGTGGGGTTGTACTTCTTGTCGAACTCCTGCGAGGCAAGTTAATTGTTAAATAAACCTTGATCTTAAAAATTTAGTTCTAGGGTCAAATACCAGCTTTCCATTATGCTTACATGTTACAAAACCCAGTTTGGGAGACATTTTTGGGCAGATTCCTCCCAGTCTCAGACCCTTGCTTTTAGAATACAACCCCGTACATGAATGGAACTAGTGTGCCAAATTGCCCCACGTTTAAGCAAAGCGACACCTGGAGAAAAGGAGTTGCCCGTCAATAGCTTGCTCATTAGTTTTAAGTTACCAAGCCCCCCTCAGCTCACCTTTTTGATGTAGGCAGCAATGTCCTTCTCAATATTGTACTTCTCCATGGCCTGGGTGGCACAGTCCACTGCATCCTGCTGCATGTCCTCAGACATGTCAGCATTCTTGATCACAGCCTTCCTGTCAGACATCGTGCCTGTATACACACAGAGGGGGAGATGGACAAGAGGTTAACCGCACCGATTTAAAGAAAAGTCAAGCATGCCGTCTCATTAGGACTTCCCTAGTAAGCTGGTTACACAAGACTCACACTGCAAGCCACCTCCTCACCTCTACTCCACCCATCTGAAAAGCCATCAAGTGCACATCCTGTACTTTCACTTGCAATCCTACGGACTCTGAATGGAGGGTGCCTTTTGTAGCCCACTCAAGCTACCATGATACCGTTGGCTTTCCCCATTGCCCTCCCCTGCAGGCAGAGCGGCCGCGCTCGGAGAGCCTCAAAGCCGCTCCACTGCGCCGAGGGTGTAACCCAGAGCGCCACTGCAGGCCCGGCACACAACCATCAATCACCACTCCGAAGCCGCCTGCCAGGAAATGCAGCCGTTCAGGTCTCAAGTTGGAATGACTAAGGGTTTCTACATGAACAGGAGGACGGGGAGGGGGCAAAAGGGGACTTGGAGGTGTGTGTGTGTGGTTGGAGGCAGCCCTGGAGGTGGGTTATGCTGGAACATTAGCTTCTCTTTGATGTGAAGAAGGGCTCTGGGCTGCACAGAGTCTTCGTCTCCTATTTCATCTTCCAGCCCCGAGGCGGATTAAATTGGTGAAGGCCTCGGGAGACTGCGGGGGGGAAGGGGGGTGTAGCAGCAGCCACACAGGCATCCTGTCGGGCACATTCCAGCCACAGCACTGCACACCCGTCCCAGGTCCAGAAACCGCCACCGAGACTCGCAATGACCACTTCTGAACAAAGGAACAATTCCTCGAGCAGTGCTGTAAAACTGGTTATAAGCAGAGGCAGTTCACGGCAAGTCACCTCCCTGCGAAGTGAGGGAGTTGCCCCCTGTTCAAGCCAGCGGAGGCATTCCTGAAGTGACATCCAGAAGCACCGATCCCGCCGGCCAAAGAGTTCCTCCCAAGACACCCCAGGTCATCAGGGCCTATACAAAAGGGGCCGACATCTGCAAACGAAGACCGGTTTTATAGATGCCGGAATTATGGAGATTTAACCATAGGTCTTAAACTTAACTACCCTCTTACTACTTAACTAAAACCAAAAGGCGGACATTTATACTTTGCCATTGAGCTTTTAAAGATGAAAATCAAATACAAAATTGCCAATCCCATCAAGGCAAATCCCACACATCTGGAATCAAACCACTTAAATTGCAGTCCCCCAGTGGATCGCAGTGCTCAGAAAACACGAACAGCCTACAGATGGCTAAAACTCATCTGCAAGTCTGCCGATTGCGACGAGCTGTGTTTTGCCATAGCCAGCTTAATTCTTGCCCGAATTCACCCAATGGATTAGAATGCCAAAGCAGAGACGAAGGGGCAAAATAAAACAATATTCCTGCCTAGCGAGCTTTTAAGGAACAAGATTAATAGGGTGTTTGTACACATGCATTTGCACAGGCACTACTACCGAGAGCAAGAAAGAGCAGTTCTTCAGCTCCTTCGGAGCATGGCACCTGGACCGCAGGGCCAAAAAACTACAACCTGGAATGCAAAAGGTGCTGCAATACATGGGTAAAACTCAAGATCTACAAATTAACTAGCCACACGATTCCCCCAAGAGGCAACAATGCCAATTACATTTTGGGGGAAAAGAGTTTCTACTCACAAATGTAGTTTCATAAGGGGACATCTTCCAAATCCAGCAAGACTTGTTACGGGCTGCAGAGCGGATCTCATTCAGAGCACGTTTTAAATGAGCTCTTCGAGGACACTGGCACCTGATCCTGTCACAGGCTTCCCGAGGAGATTATCCACTCTATTGCAGCCTCACACATACCCCGGGTCAGGTGAAAGTGATGAGGGACTACAGGCTCCATTTACACATGGAAAATTACAGGCAAAGAATGCATGGAAAGTCCTACAACAAAGGATGGTTACACTACCTGGACAGAAGCAACCTTTAGTTTAACGTTCTCCACCACATAATAAAGGAGCACATTTTCTGGAGGGGAGATAAGACTAGGATCAGGATTTAACTCAAACTCTACTTCAAAACACTGAACTTCAGGTCATGTGCACAAGAACTGCAAACCCCAGGAGACTGCCAATGCAAGACGTGGGCCAATGCACTGAACAGGACGCGGCTGTAAGGAAGTTTGGGGTTGTCGGACCTTAGTGACAGGATGGCCACGGATTACTGCCTTCGACTGTTCAAGGGCAGTAATCAGTGGCCAACAATTCCTCTACCTTTGGGATTCTTACCTGCATACAAATGCAGGGGTGCGTTATTGAAGTGCATTTAAAGTAACAGGGGGGGGTCAGTGTGAAGGAGTGGTGTCCACATGCGGCGGATCGATACCAATCGCACAATGACTGTGCAGCGCGTCCAGCCTCCCAGTATGGAGCACCGACACACACCCTCCAACACACTCCGGAACCACCAGTCAAACGGTGTCCCCGTGTACCGCCGGTCGCCCATTACCGTGTTCAACACTCCCCCCCCCACCCCGGCTGCGCGCGCACCGGCCCGGTCACGGACCCTCGCGCTGGGGAATGGAAGGTCACGTTCGAATTCCACCGCACGCGTGTGCCCGTCACAATGGCGCTAACACACCCCCTAACAAAAGCACGATTCAGCGCCATGCGATGCCAGGGGGCTCGTCAGTGGGCTGTTGGCGTATTTACAGCGTCCTTGCAGTTTGACTCACGATCGCAAACCCAGATTGCGATGCACCGACGCTGGACACGCGTGTTATCAGCCACACGGCTCCCCAAACCCGTCACCACATCCCAACCGCGACGCAGCGCCAAGTATAGTTTTAATTCATTCACCGAAATTACATAACCCCCCCCACCTCCCCTCCTTCTCCCACCCGACTTATTTGAACTGGCTCTACAGCCGAGCGCCTTCCTCCCCGATCAGACGGATATGGGATATAACCAACACCATAACATAAAAAAACAGCCCTGACATAAGCGCAGACCCCAGCTGCCTCCCTGTAGCAAAGATCTGCACCCAACCAGACCAGGACACCCCGTGAGCGATGGGGAGCACACAGCCACGGGGTTAAAACAGGGATCCAATTAGATCAAACAATTGCAACAACAAAAACATCCTCAATACACATGGGACTGCTCCTTACGTAGCACGCCACTCCACAGCAGAGGACAGATCGGGTCCAGCAGATTTAAACGCATATAAACCCCCCCACTCATACATATAGATTTTTAAAACATCTATACATCCAGTTCTCTCCGCCAGCATCTCCAACACATAAATAGAGGCAGAAGTCCGGTGCCGCTGCATGCTGGTGGAACGGGCTTTACTAGAACGTCATCCATTCCGAACACAACGTTCTATTCTGGGAAGGGGAAAAGTCGCTCACCTTGGTTGACGTTATTTTAGGATTTACGGTCCACAAAACCCTGTCCTGCTCGCCTGCTTTGCTGGTTCGCTGAGCGGCTTTGCGGTTTGCTCTCTGTACAGATTTGCTCGTAGCTCATCTGCGGGTATCTGCCCCGCTAAAATACCTCCCCCGCCCTCCGCACTGCCGCACGCCGCAGCGGCTGCCATTGGCTGAGCGGCGGCCTCTCCCCGGGAGCTGCAAGCATTTTCCACTAGCTCCTCTCTGCCCGCATCTTATTTCCACCCACAATGCATCGAGCCATAGCTGGGGTGAGTGTGTGTGTGTGTGAAAAAGGTGAGTTATTTTGCATTGCAAGTGAAAACCTCTGGGGTAGCCCTTGTGGCCCCCAGTATGAGGAGTTTTTCATCAAGTGCTGTGTAAAGTCATTAAAACACACACACACACACCTGTCACTTTTTTGTATTCTGGCATGGCTAAAAATAAAGAGCTTAAATGACACAGATTTTATGTGTGATGTCATACTAAGGCAGTTTCTAGTTTCCCATTCATTAAAAAAATAATTCTACAAAGACTAATTTTCACACCCTGTGCTTTAGTTTTACAACTTAGTTTCAGGTCGGTCTGCATCCCAGTCTTCAAGTACGGTATATTAATTCATATACAAAGTCTGACAGATCTTTCATTCCCTTTCACTTGACAGAAGTGACTCAGAGCTGAAAGATGTCAACACACAGTGAGCAATTGTAATTCTCATGGCTGGGGCATGTGTAGTGAAAATGCTAAATCCAGTCCACAGGCTGCTTGAGCAACTGGTGATTTATTGAACTGCTATTGTTGGACAAGCTCCCAAACTGTAATGTCTTATGGGTTCCTTGGTTTGAAACACTCCTTTCTTGGGCCAAATTAAAAATATACATAATATAGCACCTAAAATAAAATAAGAATCTGTATTTTGCTTCCAAGGTTGCATAGAAAAGGCTGTAGTCTTCTTTTCATGGTGTTGAACGGATCATACAATGTTAAGCACTCCTTCTCCGACTTGTCCACTTCACAATGTAAACACAATGCAAACAGCCTCATCTATCCACCAGTTCAAATCACGGTGCCCTTATGTAATGCCAGCTGCTGCCCATCCCTCTGGCTTTCCGTGTAATTTATAATTGATGAGAAACACCAGTGAACTGAGATGGGCCGCAGATTATATTTTGTACAGAGCCCTGTATCTGGGATTAGTTTCTTTTGTATCTTCCCGATTGTAGTGGTTTAAGAGGACCTGCTTGTGGTCCCCTTGGAATGCATCAGTTACATTAAGCAACATCTAAATATCGTTACATTACCATACTGAGGGGTCATTCATTTATATGTGGAGCTTGCCGAGATACGTTTATTTACATTGCGACTGACTGTAAGTGTTGTTAGATTTAGCTTCAAGTATGGAAGAAATTCAAGGGAAAAAAGTATTTATTCCTCTTCCAACTTTTCTGTGAAGCAAGAGCTAAAAGAGCTAAGGGTTATCTTGCTTCTGAAGCACTTGGGAGAGCTTGGTCCCTGGCCGTGATTGATGCTCTCTCCTTTGCAATAGTAAATGCCTCCCTGGAGGAGAACTGTATTTCTGGACCTTTTTACAAACCCTGTATGAGCAGAAATTATCTATATAAACACTTGAGTTTCACAGTAAACATTAGATGTACTATAAACCTGCTTTGGGGGGGAATATTTGACTAAAGTATATAAGCTAATTATTTGACACCAATTCATATAGTCATTAAGGTATAAAGAAGTGAAAGACAGATGCTTATTAAGTTGCTATAAATATAACTTAAGTGGCAAACAGAGTTCTGGGCCAATTTCTCAAGTCTTTAATGATACTGATTTACACAAGCTAACCGAAATGACAGCTCACACTTCTAACCATGAATTAAACAAACGACCAAATCCATTAAGCTCAAGTAATAATAGCTTACTGTTGAACACAAAACTAATGCACTTCAGAAGAACTGTCCCAATTACCAGAACTAAGTTTGTGTATTTAAAATCTCATGCTTGTGGTTTGTCATGTATTCTTAGCGGTAAATGGATTAACTTAGATTTGCATTGTTGACAGGGGAATTAAAAAGACAAACACCACTCCAGAACCCAAGACAAGAGGGTTGGAAGGATGAGACAGACGCTCACTTAGTCAGGGCCCCTAAACTGCAATAAATAAAGAGTTCTGCTTGTCAACATCCATTTTGTGATGAAGCATAAAATGTATATAAAATCTGGAAGTTGGTAACACTGCAGAGCAACAAAGTAACTTCAAACAACCAGAAGATCAATCGATTTCATTTTAGGGACTGAAAAAGGGATTATTTTCTTATCTCTGTCAGAGGAAGTTTGTGTATTATGGAAAAACAACAAGGAAAACTCCCAGGTTTCTTTTTACATTTTTATTGTGAAAAAAAAAAAACAAAAACAAACAAAACAAAAAAAAAAACACTACAAACTAAAAGGGGGGAGGGGGGAGAAAAAAGTATTAAACCAATTGCAGACCTGTTCTCACCAAGATAACGGCCACAGCCAAACTGAAAAGTATTTTCTTTTAACCTGGACAAACCACCCACACCCCCACCCAGCCCTCCCACTGTATTCCCTATTTACCAAACTCCTCATGCGGATTCCATCCAAGGAGATTGATCCAGCCTCCTGGTCCTCGCTTTGCTCCTCTTATACAAAAAATAAAAAATATATAAAGCCAAATCCCATGACTGTGCATCTTTGGGGCTCCAAAAAATAAAAAATAAAAATTTTGAATAGCCAATTTTTGTATAAATATATATATTTTTTGTTTTTTAATTCTTAAAGTTGGTTTTGAATTCCACGATAATGCGGTTTGGTGGGGGGAATCCACTCCTACGGTTCCCGGTAAATTGATCCCGCTCCATGAATCCATCCTTCCCTATCCTATCCTGATTATGAACTGATCCAATGATCCGGCTCCAAGGATTGGGATCCAGTGAGCCCCTGCTCCAATCCAAACCTTCAAATACCAGCAAAACCAAAAAAAAGGAGGCAACAAGTTAGAATCAGGACTGTAATCAAACAGCTATTTTTTTTTTCTCTTTAAAAAAAATATGCACCTAGGAGGAGATCATATGGCTGGTAATCAATTCAAATAAAGGTTTTTCTAAACAACTGTAATGCAGGATGCCAGACAATGATCAGCTCCCCAGGCAAGTCAATGGCACAGCACATAAGCAAATGTTTTCATCACACTGGGCCCATCTGTAGATCTACTCGTACAGGATGTTACCAAAGCCACAGCTCGTGTATTTCAGAACTGACTCTTTTAAGTGAGGGGAGTGACATGAGCGCTATGTTAAGGGTCATTACGAGGGTTTTGGGTAACGCACATCAACAGACTTGTTACATTTACTGTTCAATGTCATGCTAGGGTCTTTAAATAGTTACACAAATCCTGCACAACCATGAGCTTGTTAGATTCAAACAGAAAGTGGACTTGGGTTTAAAAACAAAAAAATAAAAACAAAAAATCCTTGCCTGATATGGTGCACAAACATCGCTACATTCAGTCAGACAAGAGGACATGCAAGCTTAGCAGTACTGATCAATGAGAAAAAAGGTGAGGGGGGGGGGTGACAAAATAAAAATGGCAAAGCAGAGCTACACAAAAAAACGTTTACAGTCTACATGTGAGTTATGGCATTATGCACTTAGACAAAGAACCAGGGTACGGTCTCTTCAAACTCAATACTGCCAAGTTTTTAAAGGTGACTGAAGCACTTGGTGTCATACCATTGCCTCCATTATTGATCTGACTGCTCCTCCTCCAATTAGACACGCTCTGATTATCCTAATATGAATGAACTGTGCTTCACAATCCTTTATTCCAAAGCATTCTTTAATCCTGCTCTTCAGATGTCTATAGAAAGACACATGAAAAGGTAAAATAAAATACATTTTTGTAATGATTCCCACAATTTTGCTCCAACAAAAGCAAGTTAAGCCTACCTTGTCAACCCACCCCCCCTCCCCAAACACAGGTCATTAACCCAATTTCAAAGTCATGAACACACAAAGCAATACCACAGATTTACTTTTAGAAGCTCAATCCATTTGAATGGTATCCAACCTTCAGTTTTGTGTATATAAAAAACAAAACAAAAAAACATGACTGTACAAGTCAGTTAAAATACAGTTTATGCAGGTCACAAAAAGAGGAAAATGACAACAGGGGAGTGGGAGGGAAGAGGAGGGTGGGGTGGGGGGGACAGGGACACACCCACAAACCAATTTATATAATGAACTAGGTTACCAGCAAATAATGAAATGCAATATTCAAAATCCGTAGCAAACTTTAATAAAACAGGGAGAGAAAAAAAAAATTAAAAAAATAAAGGAAAAGAAATTATGTACTACAACAAAGGGATTCCTCCAGAGAACAACACATGGGAGGCGGCTGAGTTTAGGTACGAGAGCGGGAGCGGCTGTGGCGCGGCGAGTAGCGCGGTGATCCTCGGCTGCGCCGCGGGGAATAGCTGCGACTGCGGCTGTTGCTTCGGCTGCGGCTCCGGCTGCGGCTGCGGCTGCGAGAGCGCGATCTTCCATAGCTGGGGCTCCGGGGGCCGTCGACTTTCACACGGATGTACGCAGTCTCTCCCTGGCGGACACGAAAAGAACTTTCTAATGAAAAAACCACCCCTGCTGAGCCTTTCCATAGTCACACTTACCATTTCTTTCCTTTCATCCTGTCCCCTTCCATCTACTACAAACAACTGGGTTTTCATTTCAGGCCCGATACAGTATTGCAAGCGCCATGATTCCCCATCTGATAAGAATCCCTGCATCTGTCAGAAAACACTGCTAAACCAGAACAGGTTCACAGATTTAATCGTTTCTTCTTCTTCAGAGCATGGGCTTTATCCAGTTTGACTTGAACTTTCAGGTTCACAAAACCCCACGTTTTCCAAGCCGCATCTCAATCATGCAATTTAAGTAAATCAGGCGGCACAAAACGATTCTTCACAATCTTCATATGCTGCAATGCACTCAAGCCCATACATCAAAGGCAACTTTCACTGGTAAGCATTTCAGATCTGGGAAGGTGTGAAGCAATTAGTACCCCATGCTAAACTGTATAGGTTTTCTGGTGCCAAAAGCTTGGCCCAGGGCTCAAACATGCCTCTACATTTATCTCAACTCACCTCTTTAAATAAAAGTTAAGAACTAATTCCTCAAGGCAGTGCTGTAATACTAAGTATTACAAAAATGCTTTGCAGTATATGTTTGCACTGTCAAACTGTCAATTTGAATGCTCAGATCTGGAGGAATTGTACGACTGCATAAGGGATGGGAGGAATTCACTGCTGCTCGGTACTGCAAAATGTAACCAAGTCAGCACCAGAGGAGAAGCACAAACTTGACCTATACTACCCTATATTGCTTACACTCCCACCTGCAAGACTCATTCATTGAGACATCTTGTTTACAAGAAGGTCCCAGTGAATGCCTTCGTATGCAGCTCATTTGCTTACCTTAAAAGAAAAATCCAATAGTTATGCCCTGTGTATCCAATGGCGTCCAGTTAGAAAATCTCAAACCTACCTCATGAGATCTGAATTTAGTGTTATCCAGTTTTCGTACAGCGTAGGTCATATCTTCTTTGCGAACAAACTCCACAACACCAGTTCCATCTCGGAAAACGTCAGCATAACATACATCACCTGCTTCACGCATGTGATCCTTCAAATCCTGCCAGCTCCCGCTTGGAGGAAGCCCTGTGAGGATGTTACAAGAGCCGTCAGCAAAAGCACTCCATTTCATACAAACTGTACTTGCAGGGCATCAATGGAGGACTTAAAACTACAATTCAGACATTCATTGCACACTTTCTAGACCAGACTTGACAGGTTCAGGAATGAGAAAAACAAAAAAAACATCCAGATCAATTTATGACATGAAAAACGTTCTGGTGCATCGCATGCATGTGTCCAGGTAGTGCAGTTGCCTCACCTGAAACTATGACTCTGTACTCGGAGCGTCTGGAGGGGGGCCCATACCTGCCCCGGGGGGCGCCCACACCGCCCCCGCCGCCTCCTCTCCCTGTGCCCCGGCCGCTTCTGGGGAACTCGACTCGCAGGCGGTATCCGTCATAGTCATAGCCATCCCGTCCGTACACCGCGTCCTCGGCGTCCCTGCAACACACACAGCGCTCAGCCTCTTCCCCAGCAGCGGGCCGGTGCGGCCGGGACCGGGCTAAGCACACTCAAGATGCCATGGATCCCGACAGGCCGGACCTGCACGTACACACCGCGGGACGGGACGGAACCCACCAGAACTCCGAGACGGAATAACATCCTAAACAAGCCGGCATGAGTTTCACTGGCCCGGACAAGACCACGTCGCGCCGCCCCGAAGTTACAACAAAGAGGGAGGGGGCGACCGCATGGCGAGCAGGCATACAGCAGTAAACACGAAAACTCACATGAATCCCTAAAGAAACGCCAACTGTTGTACAATATCAGCCACTGGAGGGATCGTCTGTGAGCTGTGCTGGACAGTGAGTGTCTGTCTGTCTGTCTCTCTCTCTCTCTGGGTTGTATAATAGGCTAGTACTGGAAACCGCGCGCTTTCCCGCGCCGCCCCCCCAGCGTGCCGTCCGGCCACCGCACAACTACCGCCAAAACGGGCCTCGGCAGCCTGGTCTTCACACCCCGCACACCACTACAGCCAACTGGCGTGAGTTCATACCCCCCGTCAAAACCCGTCCTGTGTCCAGTTCATAGACCACAATATGCTCTCTTACTGGAATAAATGGACAATGTGCCTTAACGTGCGTGTATATATATATGTATATATATATATATAAAAACACACACACACACAGGTCTACCAACATTAATATACATTTAGCAAAGACACAGTGAAGCCCTGCACAGATCTACAGCGGAGGCGGGTCTTCAAACCGAGCTGCTCCCCGGCCATGCCGTTAGCGCGGACACAGCAGGCCTCAAGCCTCGCCTGCGGTCGGCGCGGCGCCCGGGCTGCCCTGCCTCACCTGGGATCCTCGAACTCCACGAAGGCGAACGGCGGTCCTCCGCGTCGGTTTTTCAGGTCGATATCCCGGATCGCCCCGTACTTGTAGAAGACGTCCTCGATGTCCTTGGTGCGGATGTCGGGGGGCAGGTTCCCCACGTAGATTCGGCAGTCGTTGTTGCCAGCAGGGCCTCGGATCACACCGCCACCAGACATGGTTAGAAGAAACGAAAGCTGGATAGTATGGCGCTTAAAAAGGCGTGAACAAAATAAACTCGAACTTCACTATTAAAATCCTCCCGCTGCTGACTGACGAGCTCCGCCGCTTTTATTTGTTTTCGTTTTCTTATTCCTCTCGCTTCCTTCCAACCTCCTTCAAAATGGCGCCGCCGTCCTCCTTTTTTGAACCGCCGTGCGCTGCGCGGAGGAACACCAGGAACCGAGATTTCTCCACGCCTGAGGAAAGTGCTCCTCCGACTCGCGATCTAGTCCGGCTTTATTGCCAACGGACGGCTGTGTCCGAGCAGCAGCGCAGAAGCCCAGTACAGGAAATATCACCGTAACCGCGATTCCAGCGCCAAGGTATCCTTCCCTTGCTTGAACTATTTGAAAACAACCTCGTTTGATGGCGGAGGAGTGAACTGTGAACCTTTATGCGGAGGGCGGGACTGCCGCTGTGACGTGTTTCCGGCCGGCCCGCAGCAGCTCGGGTTACAGACAAATGCACGACAAGAAAAGTGCAGATCTGTGCAGAGCTGCGGAAATCTGCGCTCCTACAACGAGACCCATGGATGATACTTTATTGTTAAGCGTAATATGGACAACTGAAATACTGTTCAAAAACACTAATAATACACATAAATATTGACAAAATAAATGTATTTTGCATACAATATACATTTATGGCTTATACGAACTTCACTTCTGGAGGAACTGGGGAGGGGGAAACTAGCCGACTCCACTCTAAAGGTACACTGCTAGACAAATAAGAAGGCACACTCGTATTCGTTTCTTTATTATTTAATTTTACGTCCTGAATATAAAGATTTAGTGACATACCTCCCTGCTTAAAAAAGTAAAATATATAAAAAATACAATTAACAAAAACAAAATGTTTTATTATGGTTAGCTTTGGGAAGCTTTGTGTTTTAGTGGAAGAGAGAATTCCTTTAGGTTCGGGTATAAACTGTTTCAGGACATGGTTAAATAGTAAACATTCACGATGAGTTGAAAACAGCTGAATATTTCACTCCCATCCTCACCTAGTATCCTGCTCACAGTGCAAATGGAAATAATTAATACATAATTCAATTAATGAAAGCATCCAAAAACAAGAAAAACATAACATCCCCTTACATACAAAGCGATTAGTTGCCAAACAAAAGTGAGTTTCCTTTTATATTTAAACCCAAATGACACTCAACCATCTCAAATTAATCATTGCAAATTATATACACTGTTTATTCCTAGCAATTCATATGCTGTCCTGCTTAGTTTCTTCATAAGCAAAAACATAACTAAACCGTTCCAAACCTCGGACCAAATGCTTGGCCACTGCAATTAAAACTAACCTGTATCAAAACACTGCAGCTCACTTTGCTTTCATTCGTTTGGAAAGGTCACATTTGTGGTGAAACATGGCCTAGGTTAGCTGCCACAAACACAAATGAACTGCAAGTGGCCCACTGGGGGGTTCAGATTGACAAACACCTCCTTAGCAGTCTTGTCAGAATGACACCTGGGATAGCATTCCTGACACTATTCTCGAAGTTGAATGTTTTACTGAACCCCCATCCCTCCCCCAAACCCATCCACAGATTCTTTCACACTGCACTCCAGACCGCATCTGCTCTCACTAAACCAGCTTCGCTGCTTTTGTTTCTTTAATTCCTTTGTTTCCCACCTGGCCACAGCAGAAAGGCAGCAGTATGGGGTTTGTGTCACAGAGGCCGGTTGTGTCACCCGATGATCATTACAGTGTTTAAAACAAAGTGTAACTGCCAGCTACTCTGAACAATACTTCAGCCATGTGCAGTTACACAACGCATCCTCTACATATAGGGAAAGGGTTTGTGAAAGTTTGCCAGCATGCTACAGAGTAGTGCAGTCTCCTCAGCAGAGATGATAATATATACACAGTCTATAGGTTGGGCGTGGCCTTTCGAGAATATACAGTCCCTTGCATTATATTTAGTTTCTGCATTGTTTAGGTCCAGAATTTCTCCTATATCTCCAAAACTATGACTACAGATTCCAAGTATACAGAGTGCTTTATACCCAGAATAAATAAATAGATGTTTAATGCAAACTCACTCACCCTCTACCTGCTTCCACACTGACATTTTTTAACCTAGTATACATTGAAAACATCTTCCCTGATCAAAAACTGCTGTTTTTCAGCACAAAGTAGATAAAACTGAGACGTTCAATTCCCTCTTTAAACTCCACACAATACACCCTGGTGGCAGAAGACAGATTACTGGGTACATTTTGTTTTTTTTTTTCTTTGGGGGGGTTAGGAGTCTCTAGGACAAAAAGGGGTACAAAAAAAAGTACAAATGGCAAATACAGCACCACTTCTCAGTCCTTTTACAGACGTCTCCTTAATTCAATTAAACAGCTCATTTAGCATCAGCATAATTGCTAATCTGCACAGAGGAATTAAGGGTTTAGCTGGAACAACAGTTCTGTGAGGGAACAGACTGTAAGACAAGAAAAGGAGAACTAATTTAAACAAAAATGCCTCTATGGAAGGAAAAGTGGGGGTAAAAAATTAAATGTGAAATAAAAACTACAAGAAAAAAAAAAAAAAAAACAGTCCAGGGGCGAGAGTGGGCCTCGGTGTCCAGCAGTGCCGGCCTCGAAGTGGTCAGTCCGTCTTGACCCGCTCGCTGCGCCTCTTCCGGTACTCCCCCGCGATCTTGAGCAGCGACAGCAGGATGGGCACCGACATGGGCAGGAAGAGCGGGATGTAGATGGCGAACTTCTGGTCATCGGGGAAGTAGAGGAGGTGCAGCAGGGAGGGGTCGAAGAACGCTCTCTCCGAGGACAGGATGGCTTCCTTGCTGGCCTGGAACGCGAAGGCCAGGTTCCCGGCTTCCAGCTCCGCCACCGCCAACTGCAGCGAGACCACGGCGCTGTACACCTGCAATCGGCACCACAGACGGGTCAGCAGGGGGCAGCTACAGGGACGTTACCTCAGTCTGTGCCTGGACCTCAATCAAAGGGATGCCACAAGCCTACGCAATTGTGAGTCACGCCAGCCCGCCCACCTGCTCGGCGATGTTGTCGTTGATGACGATGTTGCCGATCTCGTCCAGCAGCTGCGCCAGGGAGGTGAGGGTGGTGGTGGCCGTGGCGATGTTCTCGGCGGTGCGGGCCCACAGCAGTCGGTCCAGCTCCCAGTCGGTCACCCCCTCGTTACCTGGGCTCTGCAGCAGGAAGCCTGGGGGTGCCTGCACCTGTTGGATGCCCAGCAGCAGCCTGCACACAGCATGGCACAGAGACACTGAGCACTAAGCAATCATCCGTCTTTATTAAATACTGCTCAGCAGGCCTTTAACACAGTCGGCACTCAAGCACCTACCTCTTCAAGACACACACACACTGAACTCACAGCACAGGACACAGACAGATGGAGAACAGAGGGGAGAGAGAGAGAGAGTGGAGTTCGGGCACCTCACCTCAGCTGGGCCAGGAAGACGCCCATCACGCGCACCATGTCGATGTTGATGTGCACAGGGAAGCGTGGCTCCTCTCCGTAGTGCTCCTGCACATTGAACACCTGGGCGGGGGACAAGATCACAGGCGGGCGCTGGTGAGCGGAGAGCCGAGGATCACCCGGCACAGTTCAATCTATCCCAAGCTGCCTAGACAGCACTACAGCACTCAGGGGGGAGAAGATTTTTTGCAGGAGTCCCTGACAAAGGCCGATTTCAACATGGCAGGACTCCAGATCTCCAGCCCATACCCTGCCCCCTGCCCCCTCCCTGTGCAGTGGTATGAGGGGCAGTACCATGATGCCCCCCCATCGTGGGCTGTGGAAGGCATTGGTGGGCACCGTCTTGCCGCTGTGGTCCCGGATGTACAGGGGCGAGTGGGGGGCGTCCGGGACATACAGCAGGAAGTTCAGTACTGGGAAGGAGGAAGCGGCGTTGGAGCCTGAGAAAGAGAGAGAGAGAGAGAGAATATACAGAAAAGGAAAAAGAGGAAATACATTAAAGGAAAAATTGACCTAGAGGTTCCTGTTCTCACTGTAAAGATGTTGGGGAGGAGAGCAGAGGGTTGTGTGTTGGTGTTAAAGTGTGGAGCTTAAACAGGCTTTGAATAAACTAGGAACAATGTGACGCAAATTTACAGCTTGATTTTAATATTAGCTTTGAACAGGATTGAGAGCAATCGAGAGACTGAGTGTGAGAGAGAGAGAGAGAGGGAGGGAGGGAGGGTGAACAGGAAGACGGAGAGACAGAAACAGCGCGGTCTCACCCAGCCGGGCCTCCACAGGGTTGATGACGTGCGGCAGGCTGTCTGCGCTGAGCGTGTAGCCATCGATGCTGGCGTCATGGCGGGGACTCACTCCCAGGATGGCGTAGTACAGGATCTGCCAGCAAGAGACACCCAGCACCCGCCAGCACGTCAACCACCCTACCCAGACTAGAAACATTTATTTTATTTTACAGAATCCACATGTAGGATTCCCTTTATTTCTCCCAATGTGGAGTCCGCAGTTAGCCACCTCAGCCCAGCTCTGGCGCACACTTTCTCATGCTGTGTACCCAGAATGCACCCCTGCCTGGGCTATTACATCAATCTGCTCACAGTCTGAACCTGCAGGTGCCTTGAGAAGCCACAGGGAGGCGCTGGTGTACAGTGAACCAACCACTGCCCAGTTGAGTTCTACCCACCCGTGACCTCACCTGGTCGA
The DNA here is from genome assembly GCF_036373705.1 of Amia ocellicauda. Taxonomy (NCBI): domain Eukaryota; kingdom Metazoa; phylum Chordata; class Actinopteri; order Amiiformes; family Amiidae; genus Amia; species Amia ocellicauda. The sequence goes on along the minus strand of NC_089871.1, from coordinate 2,549,909 downwards.
CCAACTGTGTATCATGCTGTTTTTTTAATGCATATGGTAGATTATATGACAGTGAAAGACATTTTGCAAAGGCCCTGTCAATCACGCAATACCTGGGAATCCACAGAGAAGTTGGCAATAGGTGTCAGCTTATCCAACAGGGGCTGTATGTAGCCCTTCACAGCGCCCTCTATGTCCCAGTGCAGGTCGTGGGACTTGGGGTCCGGGTTCAAGAGACTGAATGTGATTTCATATCCTAGAGAAAGGAGAGCGTACCCAGACATGGAGCATGAACCAATCAGAATGCCCTGATCTATAGCACCTTATAAACACATTCCAGAAATAGTGGTGCTGGAATACAAGAGCAGTGCCAGCGGACAGATTAATAATTAATAACAGAAAGAAAAGGAGAGAGAGATATAGACAGGGAAAGGGAGACACAGAGACAGGGAGACAGGGACGCACCCGGGCTGGATTTGAAGGCCCTCATGCCGTCAGCTCGTCCCTCCCTGTTGGTCTTGCCGAGAGGGACTCGGTCGGTGAGCGCGGCAGTGATGTCCTGGTGTGTGAAGGACATGGTCTGCACCACCTGCTCCAGCGCTGGACCCAACGCCTCCAGCACCGCCGCCAGCCCCCCCGGCCGGCCCCGGCCCCCGCGCAGCACCGCCGTGCGCCGCTTCCCCACGTACGCGCTGGCGCCCTATGGACGGTGAGGGGGAACAGTGCGAGTCTCGATGTGGAGCCGAGCACCAACCAGACTGATGTTAGATTTAAATTCGGCGCCTCTAATCTTCACCAATAGTGCAGTACATGCCAAACCCGAGGGACTCCGCACACACACACCGGCACACACACAGCCAGCTAGGCATGGAATAAGTCACAGTCACCGGCTCACACATCTGTAAAGCGCTTGTGTTGTCCGCACTTACCTCCGGCAGCAGTGTGGACGACTCCGGGATCACATACACAACCACTGAGCCACACGGGCTTTCACTCAGCCTGAACAGAGACAGGTCAGCCTCTATGGGGACAAGGAAGACAAAAATTAATCAAACTTTTTACCTGGGATTAAATCACCCCTTACGCTGTGTTTAGAGCGATCCCTGTCCTAATATTTAAAGACTACAAACAAACGCAGACTCTAATCGTATAAATGTAACCCTTGAGGAGAAGGAGAACAACAACAACATGGTCCCACCTTCAGGAGTTGGCATGGTCAGGGCATCCTCCTCCATCACAGTGGCAGTGCGGTATTTGGTCTCATATCTGTATTTCAGGTTGGTTTTCCCTGGACAGAACAACACCAAAATTATCTCACAGACAACTACAATCTTGACAGCTTCCTCTAAGCTGAAGGAGTGTACAACAAACTCTGAAAACATATCATTGATCATAAAAGTAGCCTATAGTTTAATGATCGATATGGCTTAAACTTTAAAAGCAGGATGCAAATGTGAATACTTAAATCTACAACTGTGTATGTCCCTGTCCACGCCAACCCGGCCCTCACCATCCACACTGTGCTCCTTTTCATGGGTGTCTGTCAGTGGGACTTTCTTCTGCTGCTCAGGGGTCAGTGTGCCCCTGGAGAACACCACCTCCACAGCCACAGTCAGCTGGAGCTGAAACACACCGTCACACACACTGGTCTAACACACACATACACATAACTGGAGCTATGCATTTTCCAGGACTTGGTGTATGCAGTTATAATCGCACAGAGGCACCCAGAAACAGTACTGCACAGAAAGAAAGAACAATGGCAATGGGAGCGGCAGAGAGGCGGTGTATTACCTGCAGGTTCTCCAGCTGGCTGATCTCGGAGTAGGGCAGGCCGGCGCGGTAGGTCTCTGTGGTTTTCCACCATAGAGGGATCCCGATAATAATGACCACTGCGGCGATGGCCAGCGCCGCGTTCCGCCCCCGCCACTTCTCTGCGGGCGACACAACCCAGTCATTCAATCTTCCACCCCACTGCACGTCTCTCTGCCACCCTACTGCACTGCACGCCTCTCTGCCACCCTACTGCACTGCACGCCTCTCTGCCACCCTACTGCACGCCTCTCTGCCACCCTACTGCACGCCTCTCTGCCACCCTACTGCACTGCACGCCTCTCTGCCACCCTACTGCACGCCTCTCTGCCACCCTACTGCACTGCACGCCTCTCTGCCACCCTACTGCACGCCTCTCTGCCACCCTACTGCACTGCACGCCTCTCTGCCACCCTACTGCACGTCTCTCTGCCACCCTACTGCACTGCACGCCTCTCTGCCACCCTACTGCACGCCTCTCTGCCACCCTACTGCACTGCACGCCTCTCTGCCACCCTACTGCACTGCACGCCTCTCTGCCACCCTACTGCACTGCACGCCTCTCTGCCACCCTACTGCACGTCTCTCTGCCACCCTACTGCACTGCACTGCACGTCTCTCTGCCACCCTACTGCACTGCACGCCTCTCTGCCACCCTACTGCACGCCTCTCTGCCACCCTACTGCACTGCACGCCTCTCTGCCACCCTACTGCACGCCTCTCTGCCACCCTACTGCACTGCACGCCTCTCTGCCACCCTACTGCACGTCTCTCTGCCACCCTACTGCACTGCACGCCTCTCTGCCACCCTACTGCACGCCTCTCTGCCACCCTACTGCACTGCACGCCTCTCTGCCACCCTACTGCACTGCACGCCTCTCTGCCACCCTACTGCACGTCTCTCTGCCACCCTACTGCACTGCACTGCACGTCTCTCTGCCACCCTACTGCACTGCACGCCTCTCTGCCACCCTACTGCACTGCACGCCTCTCTGCCACCCTACTGCATGTCTCTCTGCCACCCTACTGCACTGCACGCCTCTCTGCCACCCTACTGCACTGCACGCCTCTCTGCCACCCTACTGCACGCCTCTCTGCCACCCTACTGCACTGCACGCCTCTCTGCCACCCTACTGCACTGCACGCCTCTCTGCCACCCTACTGCACTGCACGCCTCTCTGCCACCCTACTGCACGTCTCTCTGCCACCCTACTGCACTGCACTGCACGTCTCTCTGCCACCCTACTGCACTGCACGCCTCTCTGCCACCCTACTGCACTGCACGCCTCTCTGCCACCCTACTGCACGCCTCTCTGCCACCCTACTGCATGTCTCTCTGCCACCCTACTGCACTGCATGTCTCTCTGCCACCCTACTGCACTGCACGCCTCTCTGCCACCCTACTGCATGTCTCTCTGCCACCCTACTGCACTGCACGCCTCTCTGCCACCCTACTGCACTGCACGCCTCTCTGCCACCCTACTGCACGCCTCTCTGCCACCCTACTGCACTGCACGCCTCTCTGCCACCCTACTGCACGCCTCTCTGCCACCCTACTGCACTGCACGCCTCTCTGCCACCCTACTGCACTGCACGCCTCTCTGCCACCCTACTGCACTGCACGCCTCTCTGCCACCCTACTGCACGCCTCTCTGCCACCCTACTGCACTGCACTTCTCCCTGATGAAAGCGATTTTCAGCAGCAGCGACAATTACGTATAGTGCACTGCAGTGGAAGAGCCACGTCCTTAAATTCTGACAGGGGTGACAGTATTACAGTAGACACGTATAGCGATTACTAAAGTCAACACTCATTTCAATGTATACGACAGTCTTATACTAATGATATATAATTGCTGCAAACTCAGTTCCGATGCAGATCTGTGTCTCATTACAAGAATCCACAGAAAAGGCAATTCTCCCTTGTGCGATATCTATCTAGTGTACCCAGCAGCCACCACTGCCGCCTTTGTAATGCAACTCATCTGTTCCCAGCAGCACTGCGCTACTGCACCCTGCACCCTGCACCCTGCACCCTGCACCCTGCACCCGGCACCCGGCACCCTGTGGGGTGTCAAATCTGCAGGCTTTCATTAACCCTGTAGGTTCCCATACAAAAGAGACACATCTTCGTTATTCAGACGGGTTGGGTTGTAATCCGCATTGTGTTGCTGCACTTCGCAATGCATTTGTGCTTCACTGTATATTTCAGTGCAATATTTTCTTTACAGTATGCTAAAGCAGTTTACAGTATTGTATGTGTATTATAAAAGTAGATCTTCTAATTAACGTCGCCTGGCCGTAGCCAATACCTATCAGTTATAGTAAGTACCTGCAAAACTGACGAAACGTTCATGTACGGGCTGTGGCTACAGCGGCTTCAACAACATTATATCCTGACTAGAATACCGTTTGTCTGATACCGAAAGCTAATATTACAAATGCTGTTTTAAACTATATTTATCTGGGTTTTTCTATTAAAGAGAGAAGTTAAATGAAATAATCAGACTCACCCACTATCGTTGCAGCCATTATTCAATGAATAATGACAGCGGGACTGATTGGTTGCAGACTCGTCCAATCAGCGGGCGAGCTTTGCGGCTCTTCTCCAATCAAAACATCATAAACATGCAAAGGGCGGGTCTTTCTTGTGCGGCTTCCCATTACGGATGTAAAAAGACAACCTGTGTGCTACGGCGAGGGAGGAAGCACAAAATAGACGTTCGTGTAGTTTTTAAACGCTAATATACGAGCGAATTAGCATCCCTGCATCTATGAAATGCTTATTGATTGCGATGATTTTGACTCCATTTTTAGTTCTCTCGATTTAACGATTTTTTTACAGACACGTATATATGGCAAAATAAACACTGTCAAACATAATTTGATTTTCCTAATTATAATTTTGAAATTCACAAACACAGGCGTGTGCGCCCCATATTGTTTGCTTATTGCTATATGAATAAGATTGTGATAGTCTAATAAATCTCTTGCGTCTATTCATACAAAATTCACCTGTTCCCATGTGCAGGACAGCGTCTTAAACATGGCCACAAGAAGAAGATGATGTACTTTACTATATCGCCACTAGGGGGAGGGCTGCGATGTTTGGAAACATACTGGAGAAAGGGATGGGGATGGGGATTGTCATCACAGCATTGTAGACGCTGGCTGCTGTAGTCTATGTGCAAAACAAACACAAAACCCGCAGGGGTTAACAATACATACACCCTAGGCGAAACAGAAATATGAATGACAAAGAATCATTGCATTTGCCACTGTTTTGCAGAGCTCAGCAGTGCCTATTCTAACGGGTCTTGTTTTCATTTGCAATCTCATGTATAGTTTATGTGTGTCTGGGCTTGTTTGAACATGCCAGACAGGGTGTATATTAGCTGTTTAATGAATGCTTGGCAGTACTCTGTTGGGTCGCAGCCAAGGCAGATTGTAACAGCAGGCGATGCACAGAGCAGAGCAGCGCCCGAGGTGCAGAGCAGTGGTATCTGACAGGCAGGAAACCAAGAGGGAAGCGCAGCTGAGTGCAGGCTGATAGGCACTTCAACTCAATGGCCCAGTGTGCATTATCATCAGTGCAGGCTGGCATGCTTGCCTAATTTTAGCTGTATGGTCTGGAAAGAAATGTCTCTCAGCAGCTCCAATAACATTTACACTTGCTATAAGCTGCATAATCTTCTCCTTGCTGTATCTGAATCTCATCCTAAGGGCCTGACTTTACGGTATTGCTAAAATGGACCGATCACAATGACTCGATGCCTTAAACACAAGCATCCAATTCAATGTTCCAAGTTATCACTATTATGACCGCTTGCCGGCCTCATTATTTATTTCTTAGCAGACGCCCTTGTCCAGGGTGACTTACAAAATAAGAGCAATAATACAGAAGATGTTCACAAAAGCAGGAATCCACATACCAAAGATAGTGACAATATATTCCATACGCAGTTATGGGCAAGATTTATTGCGCTGCTTTGAGTTTGACATCAGATTAAGTGGCTGTTTCTGGAGCCACGGAGTACTAACTATCCTTGTTATGACCCTAAAAACCAAAAGTCAATTGTACAAATTTCCTTTAGAATTGAATAACTTTAGTAGAGTAGCTTTCCAGCAGCCTACCCGTAAGCAGTGAATTGGGATCAGTGTTTCTAGTACTCTGACACTCTTAAAATGCTAGGTTAACTAAAGCTAGGTTTTTTTCAGGTGTGTGACAGTCATATATAGAGACACAGTCTGGTAATCAGTGTAAAGAACAAAGATTGATATAAGAGGATTTGTTAGACCCCCACACTACAACTTTCACTCCCCTTCCCCACCCTTGATCTCCTCTCTTCCTCCCAACAGCCACACAAATGCCAGCACACATTGGTTTTGGTTCTACACGTTTATTTAATTAATATTAAGTTTCTTTTATTTTTACACTATTTGGTACATCAGGTGCATAGAGAACAACACTAATATCACAAAAATACAATTTCCCACATAGCAGAGACTGTTCCCCTGAATCCCCAGCTGCCATGTTCAGGGTCTGTTGTCTTGCACACGATCACACAGCCGCCATCTCACTGCTTCCGGGGAGAGGGGCGGGGGGGTGGAGGAGAGCAGCACACAAGCAGCACATATAAACACTAAAACTTCACACATAAAGGTGCACAGACTAAAATATTTGTTTTTGGTCAGATGACTAATTCACATCAACACACATTCCCCAAATAGGTCATTGGATGGGTGAGAAACAATAAGTCTGGTAGTTTTAGCAGTAAGATATTAATATATTTGTTTCTACGGCAAATGTACCCTCCATGTGTAACAGCTGTCTCCGATTCGATGTAACACATAAGGGCATGTTGTGTATCCCCTCCACTGCCTGTGCAGAAGAACCCCTGGTCAGAGAGCAAGGCCTTTTGTTGTTATACTGGAATGGCTGTAAGATCATTTTCCAAGAAAAAATAAAATAAAATAAATAAATACATAAAAAAGGGAGATTAAGGTTCTAGGGTTTTACCAACTAAAAGAAAGAAAGGACAATAAATTGAACACAGAGTAGGGCTCTCAGATTGAACTGGTCTCGTATCGCAGACGGTGGATTTAAACACTTCGGCAACGAGACTAAAATATCACCCACCACCACCAGCCTCCCTCATCCAAGGCAACTCTTCACCTTGAAAACGGATTTTAGCTTGACTTCATTCTACTTTAAATATGTGAAACTTTACACATACTATTTCAGCTGTAATGCCCCTATTTCTCACAAGCATCTCTACTCCCCAGAAACCTCTTGCCTTTTATTTACCGTATTGATTGATGATTTTTGATATACATATATAATTTTTTAATCCTAAAGTACAGAAGACAGCGCAGGCCTGTGATTGGTTGGTGATATGGAAGGTAGCAGTAGTGGAAGATCCTATTGGTCGGCGAAAAGCTGGAATGTGGGTGTCAGTGGGTGTTCAGTAGGCGTGGTTGGCCACAAATAGGGACTGGGAGGCGGCACCACTGCCATCTTGGTTGGCTTCATACTTTCCCTGTGCTGCCAAGCCATTCACCTGAGAGAGAGAGAAAAACAAAACAAAAATCAGCAATTATCAATCTAAACCTAATTTGTAGTAAAGGGTATGAATTTTGTGCAACTAGAATTGCAGTTAAAATATGCAATAGAACCACATATGTACATCTTTGCACAGGTGCAGATTTTGAATAATTTGTACAATGTCTGTGTGTGCGACTGAGAAGGGGCGTTTGTGTGCGTGTGTGTGTGAGGGGACATGCCTACCTCCGCACGCTTGATGAACTCCTCGGTGGCAGCAGTCTCGTTCTCCTTCTGTCCACGCCAGGCGTTGAGGGCAGAGGCCTGCAGGGCGCGTCCGTATGAGAAGGTGAGCGCCCAGGGCCGGCCCAAAGGGCACGTGTTGATGGCGTTCAAGTTGATGGAGGCCTCCTCCTCACTCTGACCCCCGGACAGGAAAGTCACGCCTGGACACAGCACAACAGCAGAGCAAAATCAGGAGCAGCACCGGGAACAGGCATTCAACAGTACCTGGGTAAGCTTTTATCTTCTAACCTATTGCCATTAGTAATGTTAGATACTCTACTAAAGCAACTCATTGCACCACAGCTGTGACTAATACTGATGGTGGATATTGGTAGCTGGGTGTACCGGTCACGGCAGGGGGCACGGTGCGGCGCAGGGCGGTGACGGTGGCCATGGCAATCTCCTCAGCGCTGTACTTGGTGGGGCAGGCGTGGCCGGGGGTCACCATGTTGGGCTTGAGCAGAGTGCCCTCCAGGTACACATGGTGGTCAGACAGGGCCTTGTAGACCGCAGCCAGTACCTGACGGATACACACAGACACACATCAGAGCACTATGGGGAGAGTTGGGGAGAGTTGATGGCCGTTGGACATTACGTGATGTGTGTGTAAGCGTTTGTGTTGGGGGGGGGGGGGGTTCTCACCTTCTCTGTGACGTACTGACAGCGTTTCAGATCGTGGTCTCCGTCGGGCAGGATCTCGGGCTCCACAATGGGCACAATGCCATTCTGGAATTGAAAAAGGAGAGTTCAAAATCAGATAGCATGGGTTGGTCTAGGGACGAGATCGAGCTGCCGTTCTCTGTAACCTGAGAATTTTGACATCAAGGCCTGGCTCAGCAGGGGCAGGTGAACTCCAGTCTGGGACCACACCGTTATTTTAGGTAGGGTAGTGCTAATGGAGGTCTGTGAAACTGTCCAGGGATAAGATAAGTCTGGCTTTGGTGAGGACCACTGCATGCAGTAGTGGGGAGCATGGGCCTGTGTGTAGCCTCACCTGCTGGCAGATGCTGGCGTAGCGTGCCAGGACGTTGGCGTTTTCCAGGATGGAGAGTTGGGAGGGGGTGGTCTCACTGATCTTCAGGACGCAGCGCCACTTGGCGAAGTCAGCGCCGTCTTTCTTGTACTGGGCACAGCGCTCTGACAGGCCGTCCAACCCTATGGGGGAGCAACAACGGCAAGAACAACAATGCTGAGGACTGTAGGGCAACTGCACTTCCTATAAGCCCTTGCCTCAAAACAGAGCCAACCTGAGTGAACCAGCCAACCCTGATATGGGACCGACAACCGAACAGAGCCCAATGTTACACAAACAGATATTTTAACTGCAAATCCCCTGTGACTGACTATTCATATTGTACCGACATGAACTGGCATTCGTTTGAGTAACCGATACATTTCAGTCAGTGTAGAAAGAGGAGGAAGTCAGGGAGGAGAAGGAACCCAAGGGTGCCTGCTTCCCACAGATATTACCATTACTGCAATTCAATGTGATGACACGCCTTCCCTTCCAAACACACCTGTACACACATGCCATATAAACAAGATGGGGTTTGCAGATAAATCCCATTAAGACACACTGTCATAAGCTATAGCTTCCTGAAATCACAGGAGTGGCTATGAGTGGACTGTTGCTGTGAAAGAATGAGGAGGGAGAGGGGTGTTTCTTTGGCTCCTGTTTATGGGGCTCCCTTACCCTGGGTGGTGGATTCTCCGTTAGTGCCCGCCAGGGGGACAACACCCTTGTCAACCTAGATGGAGGTGGGCAGTGGCAAAGGGAAGAGAAAGAGAGAGAAAATTAACAGTCACACACCCAAGACACAATTCCAGATCTAGATCAGCTCTTGTTTCGCTGAATATTTTTGTAATAATGCACTGGGAGGCACTGCCTTCAGAAACTGAACCGGAATTCATGGTAGTATTTGCATGGCCGCATAAGGCTGCAGATTTAAATGAAACAAAATGACAGGAATAACTTCCGCCCCCAAAGGCCCATTCCTCTACAATAAGCCCCTGCTCAGGTATCTACGGAGAGAGGCATGACAACAAGGCACAACACAGAGTTAAGCTGCTCCCAGATCCTATTTCACTTCTTTATCCCCTCACAGAGCCTTTATGCTGGCTAATCTCTGGCCATTATACCTATTTATAGCACTAAAGTAACCCAGGGCTTTGACCTGGATGTCCCCCAGGGGCAGTGATGCGAATAGGGCCGCTGTGTAGCCGTGAGGGGCCTGATCGACGGCCCTGCGATTGATTTCTGCTGAATGTGGAGCTCTTTCACAGTAGGGCTGTAACAGGAGACAGGAGCTCCAGTCAATGTCTAAACCAATATGGCACAACTCCAAGCTTGGAAGGTATTGATCAACTTTTTATTGGCTTATGCTCAGCTAATTAATAACTTAACACAGTTCTGTTGGTCCTGGGATGACGTCTACTAGATATCTACCAGCCCCAAACACTCACCTACCTCCCAGGGTTAGAGCTGTTTTATTATTTTTTGTCATTTAGCTGACGATCTCTTATCCAGGGCGACACCCTTACATTTGCACCCATTTATACAGCTGGGCATTTTACTGGAGCAATCTAAGTGAAGTACCTGCTCAAGGGTACAACAGCACTGCCCCACCCGGGATGAGTCATGAGTCCAGAGCCCTAACCACTAATCCACTGTGCTGCCTGCCTGTATAATAACCCCTTGAATTAGAGCAGAGCAGAACAGTGAAAGCCAGCCATACCTTGATGCCCACGACGATGCCCTTGTCCTTGATCATTTTGACGAATGGTGTGCCATCGTCGGCGTTCTGGTACAGCGTCTCGTGGAAGAAGATGACCCCCCCGATGCAGCTGTTGATGCGCTCGTCTGCGCTGAACAGAAGCTGGCGGTACAGGCGCCGGTTCTCCTCGGTGTTCTCAACACCAATCTGGTTCAGACGCTTGGCCATGCTGCCTGTGAACGCACAGACACCCAAAGGCAAAGATTAACACACACGTACGTTTATTTGGTCTCCAGATATGTTGTCCACGCTGTTCACATGAGGTTATGCAGGTACACATCCACCCACACCCCCTGTACACTGGACATCGCCCCCTACTGACCAACAGACTCATCAGCAGCCAGGATGCCTTTCCCGGGGGCCACGATGCGCTGGGCGATGTCAGCCAGCTCCTTCTTCTGCTCGGAGGTCAGGGCGGGGTACTGGTGCGTCATCTTCACTGGTTCTCAGAAAGGCCTGCAACACAAATCCATCACAAAGATCGAATCTGAAGATTGTAAACAAGATGTGACATTTGACACTTTTTTTTTTTTCACAAATACAGGCTTACAGTGGGGAAAAAAGTATTTGATCCCCTGCTGATTTTGTATGTTTGCCCACTGACAAAGAAATGATCAGTCTATAATTTTAATGGCAGGTTTATTTTAACAGTGAGAGACAATAACAACAAAAACATCCAGAAAAACGCATTTCAAAAAAGTTATAAATTTATAAAAAAAGAAACTGTATATTACCCAAAGTATTGGAGCATCAAGTAAAACAACTGATCACTGGTGGTTGGGGAAGAATGGCAGTTTCACTCCAGAGAACTAATGTATCAATAGGAGTGTAGCATTCGGCTGGCCAGATCCTTGTAATGAGATGCACTGGCTTTATTCCAGAAATACGATCCTGCCGTAATTGTAAATAATTAAAACAAAAACAAAAGCTCCATACAACAGCAGCAGGAGGCTGTTAGTGTATTTTCCTGTCTGACACAGCCTTTTTAAAATGGCTGCCATGCAATATTTCTTGCACTTGGTAATGATAATTAAAAAAGACATTAAATAGTACGAGTAAAAATGAAATGCTAATAAAGAAAACTGCCTTCAGAGCTCTCTCCTCACTGCCTGACAGCCCTGCATTACAATAACAACTGCGTTATGTAACAACAGCGACAAAACCAATGTTCAGGGCCCTGTAGTCAAGGGGATTAGCAGAGACGCAGCTTATATAACTGTCCCGGATTCAACTCTGTCAGAGAGCACAGCTGAGCCGAGAGAAGCGAGGATGAGGCTGGGCAGCTACATCTCTCCTTCTGTGCCTCGCTCCGACTCTGAAGCCTGGGGCCCAGACAGCCATTTCCAATAGCACACCATTCACCACCGCCCTTAGTCAGGCGGCCATTTGTTCTGCCAAGTCAGTCTCTCAACTTCACCTTAAAAAACAAAACCCAAACCCTCACAGAGGCTCAGATCCCTCCCCTCTCAGTAAATGGGAATCCTTATTTTAAAAGGGACAAATTGACTACTGTATTTCTTCTACTAAAAAGGAAAAAAAGCACCCATACAAAACAATGCTATTGTATACAGCAAAATATAATTACAGCAATCATAAAATCATGATTGAAAAGGACACAGTCACATGTCCAAGGAGGTGAAAATAAACCTAGTGGACACCCAGCCACAAATGACTTAATTGCAGGAAAGCTGTTAAATGATTACCTATTGGAAGAGGACATTTCTGGAGGCAGACAGTGAATGCCCTTGTCTCCTCTCCAAGACTGGCAGTGTATGGTTGCCTTGCTTTCACCAGCTCTGCTGCAGCTGAGGAGCTCAATTATGTTGCCTTCCGATCCCTTGCAATTCACTGCCCTCAGCCCATTCCATCTCCCACGCTCGGCTCTTGGAGGGAACAAAGAGCCACACAGAGGGGCCCGTTCAACAGAACATGCTGCCATCACCCTGGAAACCCTGGGCACGGAGCCATCCCTGAGAGGTGGGCACAGTATGGGACAGTGGCCAGTAATCCCTTAGCCTAACTTGAGGAATTTTCATTTCATTGCAAATGCCCAGACTCACAGAGCACGGCCGTGTTGTTAAGACTAAGGTTTTTAGTGTAGGTGGAGATGGAGAACTATATTTCGATGTTAACATTAAGTTGGATGCCGAGACCCATGATGCCATTGTGGTGATGCTCCACTAGTGCACAGAGGACTGAGAGGGAGTTTGGATGTATACACACCATGGCCAACTCTCACTCTCTGGGAATCGGATGATGCCCCTGTCCCCAGCACTATGGAGGTTGCTGCCCTACACTCATCAATGGAGTTGATCCCATTTCACAAACTTACCTTCCCCTACATCCACATTAACAACTAGTCTTGCTTGGCTGGCTGACAATGACGTGGAAATTTCCATCAAAACAACACTTAGGGGCGCAGCAGAGAGCCTCGTTTATCTCTCCCGCTGGTATCTCACTCTCTCCTCCCCCCTGTCAGAGACGATCAGAGTCTGGCCTTTCATTAGGGCAAATCCAACCTTGGATTATGCCCCTAACCCTGTACACCGGCCATAACACCATGCTCTGCTGTGCCAAACCCTCCAACGATCAACGCCTAGAGAGCTTGGGATGCAAACCTGGACTGCACTGGAGGAAAACCACTGCCACCATGACTTAAATACACATTAGAAATATAGAAATTACTTCAGGGATGCACACATATGCCAACTTAGAAATTAGACTTTGCAATGAAAGTAAATGCACACAGACAATACAAATAGATGTTGGCTTAATCATGTACAATTGACACAGAAGCCTTCGACCTGTAAAACAGAAAAGCTTGACCTTATTACAATGTCGCAGAATTATTTACACACTGCTCACGAACACACTGTTGTCAAGACACTAGCCTCTCAGGGCTGGTGACCAAATACACAGGTGAGCTGAACCCAGCACTAACCGTGCCTCAAGTGTTTGTCCAGGAAGAAAGACTGGAACATGACTGTGGCTAATGGGTATACCGGCCTCCACATACTTGTATGACATGCTGTAAAGCACTTCTCAATAGCAGAGTGACCTTTTAAAGGGAAGAGAAAGTCAACTTCAATCTGACGAGTGAATAATTGATTTGGTAAAACCTATTAGTGGATGCATGTTGCCAGAAAGTAATCACCCTGAAAATAATCATTATGAAATATGAATGTGAGGCTTTTAAGGACTTGTAGATTGACAACACTTATCGTTTGCAGACTCTTTAAATTATTATTCAAATTTCAAAAACCAAAATATGTACAGGTAGTAACAGTACTAGTATGGAAACCAGCAAAGGTCTATTTCTGGTTTTAGAAGTATATCCTAGTAGATAAGATAAGGTTCTCTATTACATTAGAGTGTCTTGGCAGCAGTATTGTCAAGGAACCCCCAACGACAAAATGAGGGAATAGATGGATTCAGTTCGATTTTTGAATTGTTTTTATCGAAAGAGCGATTTTATCATTCTGGAAGCAAGGCCAAGCAGATACCTCATTGATAATGGCATTGCATTCGTGTCAGCTGGGATCGATCTGCAAACAACTTTCAGAATGACCAAGACCTTCAATTACTGGTAGAATATCCTGGAGGTGGCACCTAATTTTTCCCTTCCGTTTCTTTGGAAGACAAATTTAAATAGCTGTATATTTTCATAATTTCAAACCTGCATAAAAAGCAGGGAGTGTTTATTTGACGGCAGAAGCAAGCCCTGCCATTGGTAATGGGGAATAAATTGAACACCCGGGCTATGATTCAGATTATGATTTGCCACCTGATGCTTTCAAAAGATGCAGTGCGGAAACCATCTTGGACATCATCTTCCAATACTGAAGACCGCTGATAAAACACCCAAAGCATTTCACAGTTCAAGGATGGAAAGAAAGCATTTACTTTGCACTACAGTTTGAGTTCAATAGAATGATGTTGTTACTGTAGTAAAGAGGACTCCTCAGACAGCATAGCCCCTGGAAGCCCAGTTGGGTTTTACTCGCACAGAGAAGGCAGAGTATGACATCCAGCCCTGTGTGTAGCCGCAACGGCAGCTCAGTGGCTCATCTGCCCAGCAGCCAGGGCTCGGGCACATGCAGAACCATTCATTGGGATCACAGGGAGAAAGCCTAAATCAGGTAGACCACTGCCCTGCTCTGATTCAGGTCCTCCCAGAACACAGCAGCCATAACTGGAATGAAGTACTCCCTACAACTGTCAGCCATACATATCTACCCTGCGGTACTAGGCTGCTCAAATTAGATACCGCTGCAGTGGGGTCCAACCCTGGTCCCAGATGGCTTCAGTCATCGGATGGTGTTTTCTAGGTCACCTCTAAAATCAGTTTCTAAAGACTGGTCCGATATGCGTTAGTTGTTGATACATTAACCAAGGCACTTGTTTGATTGGGGCAAACGTGATCCTTGTGGACTGAGGAATAGGCAGAGTTTGTCCCAAATTACCGAATCGCCCGCTTAACCGATGAGTGCAACATTACCAAGTCTTTACACAGTGGTGAATCGGGGATGACTTGTGAAATATAACCCAATAAAGCCTTATAAATATAAGGTCTGCATTGCGCACACCCCACCAGGGAGGGGCTGGACACTAATGGGTTGTGGGGGTGGGACTCCATCATCGGTGATAAACTACAGCAGTGTCACACCACTGCAGCTCTGGGGGGCCACAGTCCAACAGGTGATGGATGTCTAGGCATTTTGAAGCAACCAGCGGCCATTTCTGTCTCGGTTAAAAAAGGTAGCTCTCTTTAATATTTTAACAAAGGCAACCTGGTGCTCTAATATAAACCTGGTTACTATGCAGACTGAGGGGCACTGCAGTTACTTTCAAGCTGTATGTGCAAAATATATGCAACAGGACTATTTTTCAAGCGTCAAATGACACCTATTTTTCACTACACATAGAAAAAGGAACATTAATACTGAACTGTTTACAGATTGATTTATTTTGCACATGGGCCTTCTATTTGGAACGGATATGAAATATAGATATCATGAACATAAGACATTTAAAATACACATAATATGCTGTAGTAAATAATTACTAAGAAAATACATATTTTAAGAAACATTCAAAATCTCTTTTGTTGAGGGGTTGATTGCGCAAAATATCCTGCAATGCACAGATGGAAGAAACCGTTTTTAAAAGCTTCAGGAGGAAAGGTCACTTTCTCAATTTTGCTTTTCAGTATAACTTAATTATTTTAAAGTTATATGAAATCTAAGGTTCTTACATTACACCCGTTTATGCTGCAAAACATACGGGTTTAATCATCCACAACAACACACAGCTGACCATAACCACATTTAGTTCACTGAAATATGCATATAATTAAGTATGCAAAGGGAAGGCTTAAATTTAACCAAAAACTATCAAAACAAATAAATAATAATCCTGTAATTAGAACCTCATTCCAAAAATGAATTATTTGAGGGGATGTTTTAGAGATGTATGAGGTTATTGCAATTAGGCTATAAATAATCATTAAAGGATAAGAATAATTACAGAAATACTGATTTGGGTACTATATGAAATGATACGTCAGTAAACCTTGAATAAAATAAAAGGTGTTAAACGACGTCGCGTCGGTGTGGCGCACAACTACAGACACTACGCACTGTCGTCTGCCTCCATCATTTTTCCTGAAACATGTCCATTCATGTGTAACCTTTGTGGGTCTGTGCACTAGTTCCATATTTTTCCCAACAGATGATTTAATAGACTAATGATATGGTGGTGGGGAATTGGCTATTCTTGCTGACCAGTGTCTGTGGACAGCAGTGCGTCGCAGTGGCGAGCTGGGGACTCAAGAACAGCGCGCTGCGCCACCATCAATCTGCTGCGACATCCTGCTCTCCTTCTCCCAGGGTCGGTCAGGTCAAGGACAACCCTCAGTAGCCTGTCCTCTAAAAACCCACTTCCAGCTGCCATCCCCGAATTGCTGTCCATCGACCTGCAACAGGCCTGGTGCCACCATGCGATTTCCCGTTCAGTCTGTAGCGAAAACAGGTCACCTGCACCTTCGCGTCAATGCACACACAGATAAAAGACCCCTGCATTGCATATGTAGTAACACACACACACAGTTGGGCACTCAATCCGCGTCTACATCGCATTAACAGTCCTCCCCTCTTTCCCCAAAGAGGTTGTACTTGCATCAGAAACGGAGGGGGAAACCCGGCAGTGGGATCCTCTTCTCATCATGAGTAAGACGATGGCAATGAAGTGTAATGACAAATCCAGCAGACGCCGGTTTCAAACGTTACTAAAAAAGGAAGTGCGTACGTGCAGCCGCAAGAAACCATCTCGCCCTCCCTCCATCCCTCCCTCACCACTCATTACCAGTAATGCCGAGACACGATGGCTGCGAGACCAGTATAAATCGTTATGCACTGCAGCTGTCCAGACGTTACACGACGGCTCAAAACCACAGCCCGGGCTTAGATGCGTTTTGTCATGCGCTCCTATGGAAGCGTACTGGTGCCGTTTCTTTTCTAAATGGTTAATGTATGTCGTGGTCTGTTGATTAATGTTTAAGCGAAGTGCGCCACACAAACAGAAATGAAACATTGTTACTGGAGCGCCTCACTGTCCGGGTTTGTTACAGTGACAGTACGAGACGTTACCGGCGACTCCGGCGCCACAGCAAACTAATATCGTCGATCAATTAAAACTCCTCCCCTCATCTTCATTTTAAAAAGGGCCGGCTCTTGGTTTTAAGGCTTTCATGATGGCCATTTAAATATAAATACATCATTTTTTCCCATTCATACAGCCTGCACCAGTCTCTCACCAAAACCTTCCTTTTCATTGATTTCATCATCTATGCGTTTTCGCATTAGTTACTCTAAACAACCTGCCAAAGAAATATCGCGAAATGTAACCAAAACCCCATACAAAAACAGCTTTTTAAATCAATTGACACATATGAACAGAAGTTTCAGAAACAAGATGTGGATAACCCCCATGCCTTAAACAATATCCGAGCTCAGGGTGCTTACCTGTGTGAGTGGATGGAGCGGGAGCGGAGCGGTGCTGCTGCGGGACGCCGGGATGCTTTAATGCCGCAGCGCTACGTGCCGGCTCTGAAGAGCAGCTCCGGCGGGGCGGGGCCTGACGTCACGGCTGAATATTCATACCCAGGGAGCTCACGACGTCATCGGACACATACGTCACGGATCTATAATATTAAGGTCACGGAGGAGACTGGAAAGGAGGAGTGCGGGATGCATTTCAACAAATGGGTTGTTTGATGTTTTTGAGCTACCATAGAATGCATTCTTCAATCAGGTTAAAGGTTTTTAATCGCACGGAATCCATATACCTGCAGAGGTTTAAAATCCAAGCTTATATATACATGGAAGTAGGATGTTCCTTCAGTTACTGGTCTCTTGCAGACTGATACTCACAGCTTTCAATCTGCAGGTTCATTTAAATTTATTCCCCACTTATGTAAAACAGCCAGTTCACAAACACATAGTACAGCATTGGAAGTTATATGGAGCATAGACATTTTACATGAATGCAATACAACTAGACTGAATATGCTCCCGCAATGTATTTTTTTTATAACTACCCTTTCAGGTTCTTGAATGGCCTGAATGCCTTTTTTAAATTTGGGCTAAACTTCATTTTCTGGACCAGTTTTCCTTGCTACCAGGATCAGCAGCATATGACATTTAATGCATTGTACAAAAGATGGGGGGGGGCATATTTTCCACAGGAAGGGGCGCATCACGACAACGACAGGCCATTCTGCAGGAGGGGGGGGCAACAGTTAAGTAATTAACTTTCAAGATCAACAGTAAATGAACAGCCTATAGCTGAAATACACAGGGGGCTTTCTGCTCCCAGACTGCTTTTCGAGGGTCTCAATTTTGTTGAATGTTTGGTCACCCTAAACCCTAAAAATGCATATGCCGGCACAGTCCCTTATTTAGATGCTCTGTAGTGTTAGTGTCCTTCTGTGGCACACCTGGGATTTTACAGGAACCAAAATGGGCAAAAAGGCAGTTGTTAATACCTTTTAAGACTTTTGGAGTATAGATTTTTAAAACTAGTGTACGATTTTAATGGTTTATTAAACCTTATACATGGTTATTTTTATCTGGAAAACCAAAACAACCTTCAATTCAAGGACACCATATATATATATATATATATATATACATACATACACACTCACCTAAAGGATTATTAGGAACACCATACTAATACTGTGTTTGACCCCCTTTCGCCTTCAGAACTGCCTTAATTCTACGTGGCATTGATTCAACAAGGTGCTGAAAGCATTCTTTAGAAATGTTGGCCCATATTGATAGGATAGCATCTTGCAGTTGATGGAGATTTGTGGGATGCACATCCAGGGCACAAAGCTCCCGTTCCACCACATCCCAAAGATGCTCTATTGGGTTGAGATCTGGTGACTGTGGGGGCCAGTTTAGTACAGTGAACTCATTGTCATGTTCAAGAAACCAATTTGAAATGATTGGACCTTTGTGACATGGTGCATTATCCTGCTGGAAGTAGCCATCAGAGGATGGGTACATGGTGGTCATAAAGGGATGGACATGGTCAGAAACAATGCTCAGGTAGGCCGTGGCATTTAAACGATGCCCAATTGGCACTAAGGGGCCTAAAGTGTGCCAAGAAAACATCCCCCACACCATTACACCACCACCACCAGCCTGCACAGTGGTAACAAGGCATGATGGATCCATGTTCTCATTCTGTTTACGCCAAATTCTGACTCTACCATCTGAATGTCTCAACAGAAATCGAGACTCATCAGACCAGGCAACATTTTTCCAGTCTTCAACTGTCCAATTTTGGTGAGCTTGTGCAAATTGTAGCCTCTTTTTCCTATTTGTAGTGGAGATGAGTGGTACCCGGTGGGGTCTTCTGCTGTTGTAGCCCATCCGCCTCAAGGTTGTACGTGTTGTGGCTTCACAAATGCTTTGCTGCATACCTCGGTTGTAACGAGTGGTTATTTCAGTCAAAGTTGCTCTTCTATCAGCTTGAATCAGTCGGCCCATTCTCCTCTGACCTCTAGCATCAACAAGGCATTTTCGCCCACAGGACTGCCACATACTGGATGTTTTTCCCTTTTCACACCATTCTTTGTAAACCCTAGAAATGGTTGTGCGTGAAAATCCCAGTAACTGAGCAGATTGTGAAATACTCAGACCGGCCCGTCTGGCACCAACAACCATGCCACGCTCAAAATGGCTTAAATCACCTTTCTTTCCCATTCAGACATTCAGTTTGGAGTTCAGGAGATTGTCTTGACCAGGACCACACCCCTAAATGCATTGAAGCAACTGCCATGTGATTGGTTGGTTAGATAATTGCATTAATGAGAAATTGAACAGGTGTTCCTAATAATCCTTTAGGTGAGTGTATATATATATATTTATATATATATATATATACACACACACATATATACACACACACACACACACACACACACACACACACATATGCATCTGTGCTGTGAAAATTAGAAACATTTTATTGAACATTTTAAATAAAAAAATATATTAAGAACAAATATAAACAGGTGCAAAGTTAGTTCACATAACATTTCAGTTCCTGGAGCTCCGGACAGCCGTCAACAACACTTGGAATGGAGGACAGAGTCTAAAAAACAAAAACAAAAAGAAACAGATCTTCAAACCAGAGAATTAAATGAGAAAGTAAGCAACTATGGGACGAACACAGACCAGGCCTAAACAGAGTCGGGTCTCTCCATGCCTTGAACCGAATGTGCCGCAGTGAAACAAATACTTCGTGAGGAAAGCAGACTATAGTGCTTATAGAACATACTGGCGGCTCCACATACAACAGCAATTCCTACAACTGGACGTAGGCATCTGTATACGGTCAAGACTCCATGTGACTGTGGATACATGCAAACGAGGAGACTCGTGCTAAAACGAGCAGTGCCCAGCGGTGTCTCTTCACCCACCTTTCTCACAGTTTCAATCATGTCATCCAGACAGTGCAGCTCCTGCTCCATTTTCCTTTGGTTCTCTTCATACACGGAGCGCTAAAACCCGTGGAGGAAGGACATGCATTAGTTATTAGAGGGGATGTGAAACTGAATCGGACCTGCAGAGAGGCGGTGCCAAACTCACATGTCTCTTGGCTCTGTCCAGAAGCTTGCTCCTGCTCTCCTCCATCTCCATCGCATACCGCTTCAGGTTCTCCAGCTGGGAGGGAGAGGGAGAGGACCTTTAAAACAACTTCACTGCAAATGGCAGTTTTACAGGATCCAAAAATGTCAAATTGACTGACATTATAGATTTCAAAACTTTGACGGAAACTAAGCAAATGAAATTCAGAGTAATACAAATTTGATCTAGTTGGTATATATATAAAAAAAAATTAAGTGTAGCAATGGCCTATACCATACTGTTCTGTTCAAAAATGGTCCTCAAGGGCCAGAGCGCTTCTGTCCTTCATTCCACCTTAACTAAATTAGTTAATTGAACTAATTAAAGCCATTTTCTAGGTCATGTAAATTGAAAGACCTACAAAACGTGCCATAGCGAGGTCCTCCAGGACTCGATTCGAAGAACACTGGCATATACCACCTGGATTAGGAACAGTATCTGCGAAGCACCCGGCCCTCTGGGGGAAAGTGGGGCAGGTAAGGAGTTCATTGCAGTCTGCGTGTGAAAAGCTGTACCTCCTTGCGCAGAAGAATTTTTTCATCCACAGAAGAGAGCCCCTGTCCTGTGTGACCGGCGCTGCTGAGCATCTCCTCCCTCAGGGTGCGTGCCTCCACCTGGGCCTGCTGCAGAGAGTGCTTCACCCCCGCCAGCTCCGTGCGCAGCACCTGCAACACACAGCACCTCTTTATAGCACTTGTGCGCCCCAGCAAAACCAATGCCAAGTTAAAAAAAAAAAAGCAGTGGCTTTGATAATGAGAACATTTGCTCAACGGAAGCAACGCTCAGGTGAGAAACTCATTCTTGCAAAGATCTTGGAATTACCTGGATCAACATACATTTCAGATCAATGCAAATAAAGGTTATATTAAGGCCATAATATCTTTAAAATAAATATTGGACCCCTTATTTACTTCTAAATAGAGGACATTCTGAAGATGCTGGCTGATTTTAAAATGTACGCTTTTATATAACTTCCAGAACATTTTGCTAAGCCCCTGTCAAATCTGCCTGCTGACATTGAGAAGACCAGCGATCTTCTGCCACTGCTGTATGCAATTGTTCCTGTAGGTACAGTTGAGCAGAAGGAGTTAATCACTGCAATTGTTCATTAAAATATATTTATTACACTTTCAGAGTTTGTCATTTTTCGCCAGTCTGAGTCGGTGTCTAAGGATCCGGATGACTGAAGCGGGTTGTACACTTTGGACTGCTGCTCCACTAAAACACTTTTAAAATATACCTGCAGGCATTTTGTGATGACTACAAATAGGAGTTTTAAAAAAAACAAGAGGGCTGAATAATATAAATAGAGAAGAATGTGCACACTCTGATCTTCTATCACCATTAAAATACTCTATTCCAGGTCGTCTCCTAATTAGTCCAGATCTGTTGGAGGCAAGTTCCAGACATTACTTAAGAGCTCTCTGTAATCTCAGTTTCTCCCTGATCAATCCTTGCCCTGGGTTTTAGAGACACAGAAAGATCGGAAAATGGATGCCATCTTGGCAGATTAAAGAGATCTATTTTCAAGGGCACAAAAAAGGTCATAAGATGGGAACAAATCAGAATAGGGGTTAGCAGACAGAAGAGAATCTAAAGGTTTTTCCACACAAAGCAAAGCAGCTGATCTAATGTCCATCGATCTTCCAGTGCCAAAAACAAATGTAATGTTCATTTCATTATTCATTAATAGTCTGCAGGCTACACGAAGAATTACTGGTCAAGTTAGGCTACTTTTCCCCAATTTAAGCTAGATTGGCGAGAAAACCAAGCAGAGAGCCACTAACACTTACTGCCTTTGATTAACTTTCTACTTCAGTTCTTGCCGAGTCACTGCAGTGGAGAAAACAAGACAGCTCTCCCGGTCGGCTAACAACTGAAGTCATGGCTGCTTGATTTTAGTACAGGGACTACAATGAACAAACCTTAAAATGCATTTTTAAAAAGTCACCTGATCGGTCTCACAGATAATAAAAATATAAGCATTTATAATTGACAGGAATATGGCAGCAAGGATTGAAACTGAACCAAACTCATGCCAAAAGATGTCACCCCAACCAGTGAAAAAAGAAAGGGAGCAGGGGAGATTGTCCTTCAAAACTTAATTTTAAGAAGTGCTTCCTGAACCAATTACTGTAATGGGAACAGGGTGAAAATAGGGCAGGATTGGGAATATCGGGCACAATTCCTTACTGTGTTTTCCAATCTCTGCTGCTGAAAGAGCTCGGTGTATTCCTCCATTTCTTTGCAGGCTTTCTTCAGCCTTTTTTCTTCCTGTGACACAAGAAGAAAGGAGCAGAGATTTAGCTACTGCGGAAAAACACTATGCAGGTTCCTTCTGTTAAACGGCACAGAGATCTCAAAATAACCAGCAACACAAGAAGGCAGTAGAAAACTTAATTACCGACCTGAACTAATGTGTGTCGCGCTCTCTGAAAATTATTTCCTGAGGCGGAGTGCGAGAGGAATTATTAAACTATGTCAGGCCAAAGTAAAACTAATCTGAGACCCCAACACCAGAATAAAATTCAACCACAACATGCAGTAAACAAATACACATTGATTCTCATAAAACCAGAAGCTTTTATTCTAAGTGCACTTTGTGAAGGCAGGGCAGGATGCAAATATAGCAACACAGCCATGAACTGGAGCCAAGATCTGCCGTGATCAATAGGAACCAAGGTCAGAAAAGTTCACATCTGTATTGGACAAGCTCACCTCAATTTTTTGCTGCAGGATCACCTGGTCCTTTTCCGCCTGGGCTCGGAGGGCATGGAGCTGTTCTCGGAGGTTTTCAACATCGGCGTCATACTTCCAGGTCAGAGCACTGTTCTTCTCCTGCAGCTCGGCCCTGGAACAGAGAGAACTTGCTAACCGGGTCGCAGGACAGACCCACTGGACACTAAAATTCAATTACTTGTTCAATACTACAGAGGTTCAGGAATCTAGGTCTGAAAACTATGGAGACCCCCCCTGATTTTACCATTTCACCAAAGGAGAATAATTGCACGCTACCTAATTACATTTTTTTTAAAGCAATAAATGGTCTTCAATTCTCAAATCTATTAAGGCTACTCCCTTCTGGGATTCTCAATCTAATAAAATAGGTCACATTAAGACCAGTCATGGGAGATTGTGTCTTTTTTATAATTTTTTTAGATAGCTTGACATAATTATAGAATCCAAATTCAGTTGTACAGCAAACTTGCAAACAATGCAGGCACACATTTTTGATACCCATATTGGATTAGATTTGACTATTCCTTAGTTTAGTGGCAGACAAACACAGTCAAAGTAAACCAAGCCAAAGATGGAAAAGGGATCAAAGCTCATTGTGGTACAGAAACACCCCCAGCCTGCCGACCCTCCTTACACCGTCCGTCGCAGCTCCTTCTTCTCTGCCGCCTCGGTGGCCCGGAGCTCCGGGAGGGAGGAGCAGAGTTCAGACACCGTCTCTCTCAGGCCGGACAGCATGTCCACTAGATTGACCTCGGTCCCCTCTGAAAAACACCATGAGCTTGTCAAGTAGTGACCAACGCATGTGTGTCAATTTTATTCTGTAGTCGTAATTGAAATGCAGGCTGTATACCGGCAGTCTTGGGTGGGGCGGTGTGGACGACGCGAGTAAAAGCACTGCATCCACTTCCCAGTCCGTCCGCTGGTTTCTCCTCTGGACCTATAGTGGAAATATGATTTTGGAATACCCTTTAGAAAGCTCTCACAAGACTTATTTCCCGTATCGTTCATCTAAAATTTAGATTTTTCCCGCCCCTCTCTCCAATAGGTTGATATTTCCATTAGGAGATCGATTTGTGACTGAGCTGCCTTGGACCCTGCAGTGCCGTCGTACCCGTGTCTGTGTGCCGGTCATCACCCTCCTCCGGCAGCTCCGTGGTGAGGGCATCGAGGACCGTGCCCACAAAAGAGCCGGGGCCGTGGCGGGGGGTCTGCAGAGCTGGACAGGGGGCGTCTTCCTTAAAGGGGGAGCTCGGGTCCTGAACAAGGAAAGAATTTCAGCACAAGGTTTGGGACCCTAGAAATTTAAGAACTGTAGCCTTACTGGGCCAATTCCTACATTCAATACCAGATGGGTCAGTTTAATGTACCATTACAATGTAGTTATTAATGCTATACAAAAAATCTAATTTGATTTAATCTGAATGAAGACCATTTTTTGGGCAATTGTAAGGTTTGTATGCAATTGTGAAATGAGGGTTTTGAGCCTTTATCTGGCGTCCTACCCGTGCACCGCGCGTGTCCAGGATTGTGGCAGCGAGGCCCCGCAGCTGGCGGTCGAGCTGGCGGACCTGAAGGGACGACTGGCTGAGCTGCTCCCCCATGCTCAACAGCATGCTGCGCGCTCGCCCCCGGGTGCTGTCCAGCTCTCGCCTGCGGGGAGACAACACGCTGTAACCATACGGCCCTCCACAGTGACGCTGCAACTCTGACACGTGCGGGATGCATGTGTGTGTATGTGTGTGTGCGTGCAGAGAGGTGGTGATGTGCTCTCTTTCACAGCCGACATTAGCAACCCCTACCTGAGCTCAGACACGGCCTGTTTCAGGTCCTCACACTCGAGGTTGCGCTCCCTCAGGGCTTGAAGGTGGGTCTTGACCAGGGCCTCGTTCTCCAATGCCTGTTCCCTGGTCAGGGTGTTCTCCTCCTGAAGGAACTGTCCACAGAGAAGCACAAAGAGGCCGGTCAGATGTTTCTATTAATTCTACATGCAGCTAACGTCCTAGATTTGCTTCAAGCTGCACGTTGCCTACATGGCTGTGTTTGAATGCTTGGTCATTTCATTCGAGGACTGCACACACACGTCCGACAATCAAGAATCTAACACTGAACCATGTCAATGCCCCCCCAGCTTAAAGGAGTGCCATTCAACGAGCTGCTTATACCCCACCTCGTTTAACTCCGTCACGGAGGAGAGCCGTGTCTGCAGCTCTGCTGCATGCTGGAGCTGCAGGGTGCATTCATGCAGCTCTCTCTCGGCTGCGGAGAGCTCCTGGTTACGGTGCTGCAGCCGGGCGCACTCCCCCTCAGCCTGCCCCAGCCGCTCCCGCAGAACGCCCACCTCTGAAACACAGCGAAGACACAAGACAGAGCTCACATGGGAGAACTCAAACAGCCGCTGGAGGCTTCAGAATTCAATCTCAATTCAGAAAAATCTGTAAAATCACCAAAATCATAAAGACTGACCTGAATTCATGATGGTGACGTGCAGTCGGAGGTCTCCAATCTCTTTTATTGCATTGTTCAGATTACACTCAGACTGCGCCAGTTCATGTTGGACCTGCAAAAAGGGTGTTATTCAAGTTACTAGCGTTTCATCGGACATATATGTTAAGCAACAGACGACGGGGACGTGCAGCTTGAATACAATGAGACCAAGTATTTAAGCACGGAAAGAAGGAACACGGAGCTGGTAAGGACTCTGCACTCTCACCCTATTTCTCTCTTCAGCTGCTCGGTCCAGTTCCACCCTCATATGCTCCTTCTCACGGAGGGCAAACTCAGCCTCCGCACGCAGCGCTGACAGAACTGGGAAGGTCTGCCGAAGGACACTGGTAGCCTTACTCAGCTACAAGAGAAAACAAAATTACATTATGCTTTCAGCTCAGTGTTAAAGAAAAATGTTCAATGCAAACCTCCATCTACAGTGTATGCTATAAATCAGTGTAGTCACAGGTCTTTCGCCTTCTATACAAAACATTACTTGTCCCATGTGTACGGTCAACAGGATGCCACAACCTAAAGAGACACTCACTTTCTGATCCATTTCTAATCGATCGCACTCCATGTCTTTGTAGAGCTCTTCGGTGGTTTGGAATGATTCAACATACTCCTTATTCAGAGCGACCTAAGGAAAAGTAAAAATAATAAAGGGGGGGTGGGAATTATATTGGTAGGACGCCACAAGGTATAAAAGAAGGTCAACATTATCAGTACACCTACGCTCTTCAGTTCAACACAGTACAGGACTGCAAGCCGCAGCAAATTTAAAGACCACTGTAGCCTGACCCCAGGCCTGTTGGACACAACCGCAGTGTCAAACCGGTGTCGGATGCATTAGCGAGAAAGTGCTGAAAGAGGCAGTGGGTGCAGGCGGAGCTGGAGTTACCTGCTGCTGGCAGGCCAGTGTTAGGGCCGCAGTGATGTCCTGGTGGGAGCCCAGTGACAGCTCCAGCTCCCTGATCCGGGCAGCAGCGTGAGACCTCACGTTGTCCACAACACCGTAGGCCTGGGCAGGCAAGTAGAGACGTTAGACCGCTCTATACAACACACACAATAAGTGTACGAGAGGAGAGGAAATGCCTTCAATCCCTCTAAGATGGCCTTTCATATCTAGCCAGCCACATGCCCCGCTTCTCAGTGGGGCAGGTCCTTCAGAAGGGAAAAACTATACAATTACCGCTTCTTTGACTCGAAGCGCGTCCTCCATCAGCCGCCTCATGTCATCCCTCTCTCTCAGGCTCTCCTGGGTCCGCTCCTTCATCTTCCTCAGCACCTCCAAGCTCTGTGCCTGCAGCTGTCGCATCCGAGACATCTGCAGGAAATACAAAAATAAATACAAAAATTGTATTATTCCCTACGTAAGCCTAGAGCCCACACCACAGAGTTTTCAAAGTCTGTGCTTCGGTGCAGCAAATTAGAGTCACAAATCGAGCCGTTTAATAAGGGCAGCCGACAGTTTAATCTCTCCACCAGAGCGTGATGTGTGAATGCAAGAGAAATGGCTCACCTGCTTGACGTTAGCTTCCTGATCCTCTCTGGCATGACTGAAGATTTCATTAGCCACTGAGAGGGCATCAGCTGCATCTGTGCTCATGGAGACCTGTCGTGATCAATACAGTGGAATCAGCAATGGGCCAGACAGGCCGACTGCCAGCAGGACATAACATAACAGGACAGTGTTCACTATCTCACTAGGACAACAGTCAGTCTCTTTAGGGAAAGGAAACCAATAAAGAGGACTTACCACCCCCACCCTCGTGTCCAGCATCCTCTGGAAGAGTGTCTGTAGCTCTTCGTGCTGGAGCTCCAAGGACTGGTTGCGCTCCACAGCTCTGGCAAACAGCTGTCTGTACTGCTGCTCACCCTGTCGAGGCAACCCAGCAGGAACGCATCAGTTGCCAGAATGAGTACACAATACACAAGTGTGTACTCATTCTGGCAACTGGTCTTTAAGCCAAGGAAACAAATACACTATACATTTTTCAATTGTGCATTTGTTTTGGGTTGTATCCTACCTGGTTGAATTCAGTGTGATCAGTCTGGACAAACTTAACTCGGAGGTCAGAGGGTCCCAGGCGATTCTGGGTACTGTGGACCCTGCCTGCGGCCAGCTGCTGGGAGAGCGCCTCGGCCACGATGAGCGCCGAGGTCAGCCGAGACTCCAGCTCAGCCCGGGGGACCGAGGCCAGACTGCCGGGGGCCAGGCTGCCAGAAACACACACGGTCAGGTCAATCGCACTGATCTAATTACTCACATCAGGATACACACCGACACACAGCAGACCCAGGCATTTTACCTCCTGCTTATCCAACAGCATACAAACAAATTAGGAAAACAGTGCTTACTTCCAAAGCAAAGAATCCGTATTGGTCCCCATTTCGGCCACCGAGAACTCCCTCTTCCTCTCAAACAGCTCTGAGGTGTTGACGCCGTGCTCAGCCAGCTGAACGGGGGTGGTCCAGGTGCCCGCCGAGTGACGCTCCGCGGGGGTGGCTCCATTTCCCGCAGGCAGGGGGAACATCAGGATCTCAGCCATCTGCAGAAGCTGCTGCTGCAGAGCCCGGGCCTTGGTCTGAGACAAACTGCACAGGCCTGGTTTTCTAGCGGAGGGAGATCCTGGACCGGGCAGCACCTTGTCATCAGGCTCCTGGGCAGCAATCGTTGCAACTGTCGGATTCTCGTGGCTGTTCAGCAGGGACTTCTCGTCCAAGGATGAGAGCACGCTGATATCCCAGTCTTCTCTGGAGGCAGGACTGGCCACCGTCGAATTGAGCGGCGGCTGGAGGAGGGGGCTCTGCTGGCTCCCTCTCCACAGCTTGGACATGCTGCTAACACAAGGGCTCCCAAGTTCCCTCTTGCCACTCCGAAGGAAGTCACAGAGCGAATCAGTCCGTGGGCTCAGCAGCCGGTCATCCTTATCCGTTGCATCACAGATGCTGCCGGTTTCAACCCCAGAGGTGGAAATGTCCCGTTTGTCAGCAGAATCCCCATCTGCCATCTTCAAGAGGAGGCTTTTGCTCAGAATCGGGGCCCTCTGCACCGGAGTAGAGAGGACATTCAGGAAAGACTTGGAAAAAGATCCCCCGAAGGAAGAGTCTGGCAGGAAGGCCAAAGATTTCTCCTCAAATGCCAAACGGCTTTCAGATTCTAAACCCCATGTCGACAGATTCTGAATTAAGACTGTATGGTGAGGCTTTGCTTTCACTTCCACCGGTAACACACAGTCTACAGCTACGGCCTCATGGAGGGATTCACTTCGCAAGCCTCTCTCTTGAACTTTCATGGACTCGCTGTCTTCTGCCAAAGAAGCAGAGCCCTTCTCAGCATCCAGGAGAGCCAGTCCAATCACACTCTCATCCAGAGACTGCAATTTTGAAGCATTAAGCATTGGAGCCATTTCAGGGTGCATCACAATCTCTCTCTGTACACCCTCCTGCAGACTAAGTTCCGCTGACACCGGCTCATAGTGTAGGTCAGCAGTGGGAGTCTGCTCAGATGTCTCCTGAACAGCTACAGCTTCAGCGACACCAGTATTTGCAGAATGTGAATCTGTGGGGATCTCCAAAGGCATAGATGATCTTTCACGGTCTTCACTCTGCTGGGTTTCTAAATGCCCTGGTTCACTTTCTGGGGAAGCCTGAAGAGTTTCTTCAGCTCCAGGGCTCGAGTCACACGCAGGTACTCTCGTCTCCGAACCCTCAGCGTTCCCCATGCAAGGGGTTGGCACAGTGCAGGCCTCACATGGAAGCCCAAGAGACAGTTCATTGGTGGAGAAGCTGGTGTGGTTTTCTAAAATCTCGGAGTAATTAGCCGTGTCTTGTTCTGCATTGCTGCAAAGGCTTCTCAACGTATCAACCAGTTCTCTGTGGAACATGCTGGAATGCAGGGGAGACAATTGTTGCAAGGCCCCCATGCTCTCAGGGACATCGGCTTCAGAGACACTGGCTTCTGAGACACAAGAGCTCTCCATAATCGGTCCCTCTGTGGACTCTGGGGCTTCTGCTTTGGAATGCTCAAGGACATGTCGGATTTCGATTTCTTCTCCATCGACACGAAAGGTTTTGAAGGCCAAGTCACCTACACTGCACTCACCGTTTGGCTCTTCGACGCCCTCACCCACTGACGCAGCAGAATACGCGCCGTCCTCATTTGAGTAGTCTTCTCGCTCGGCACCCTCTGTATTGTAAGGAGTTGCGGTTTCACTTCCATCGGGCACACCGGCACCCGAGGGCTCATCTGGGATATTGTCCAGCCCCGCAGCACCAGTGTCTGACATGTGTTCAGTGCTTTCTGTCTCCGTCTGAGGGATGTCAGCTTCAGGATGTATGGTTTCAGGCACAGCCGTCACATCAGGCTGGAGGGCTGTGGTCTCATCCGTCCGCACTCCCGAGAGGGGACTGGGGACAGGGATGTCGAAGGAAAATGCATCGTCATCTTTCATCAATTTCAAAGCACCGACATTCTCCTTCAGAAATCCTTCTTGTGTTGGAGGCAGTAAGCGAGACTTAAAGGGAGTGCATTTTTTGGCATCCACAATGACAGAGATGCCTCTCGAAGCAGGGCAACTGTGATGCGAGTTAACCTCTTCATCCTACAAAAACATCGAAAAACACACGCATTAACATCGCCACTATGAATAGATTGGGTCTCTACAGGAGACACTTAATCGTGTATTATTTCAGAACTGTATTTATTTAAGATTTAAGAGGTGTGGTAGGGGAAAAAAAATCTTTCAGTAGTTAAACAATTCTGCCTCCTTTGAAAGGATTGTATTCCACTTATATTAGCATAAAGCAAGGGAAACTAACCAGTGAGGATCATTATAACTCCATAATATTATTTTTTGCAGTGTAAGCAGATCCATTGACAGCAATTTAAGTCACGGATAGTAACAGGTTAACCAACGAGGAATACCTTGACTCTGAGACTGCCCAACACAGGTGTTGGCATGGATGGAGGGGTGGACAACTGCAGGCCAAACACTTCATTCTGAAGGCTTTTCAATGGAGTCCTTCCAGTTGACCTTCTCACTGGTTTTCCTCTGGGCTGCGAACATTAGAAACAAACATTTACACACAGGTCTGGTGAGCGCCGGCCACCTTTGCTAAAGGAATTAGACCGATATATTGAGAGTTACTCTGAATGAATGCTCTGATCCAGTCCAGTCACACAAATGTACTCACATCAAGGTTATCACTCTCCGAAACACTGACTAATGATCGCCTCCAGGTAGACATGTTGGGGTTTTTGGCATCTGTAAAAAATATTGAAATGACCAAACTTATCCAAACTCTATAGTTCATTCATAATGCATGAATGTGTGTAAATCTGCAAGTTATTTTTAATAATAATAATAATTCAATAAGCAACACAAGTGTCAACATTTCCTGTTAAATCAATGCATTACTGAAACTTAACTTCCATTTAGGTAAGACAACAACTCGAGTACAGAAGTAGATTGTGGTTTATATCGTTATCCATTTAATATGAAGTGTTTCGCTGATATTGTGTTTATTACAGGCTCGGTTAGACGAAAAGCAGATAAACAATGTGGCGCTGAATTGTACTAACACGGCACGCAGTCTTACCTAAACCACCTGCACACGGCAAACAAATAAACTCATCCGACTTATATTGTTCCGTCTATATAATTCAAGATGTTATATTAATACTAAATAAAACCACCACTCACCAGCAGCACTAATACGGAAAACTGCAACCGCTGAAAGTCGATTCAAAACATCTCAAGCTCAAACGTGATTGGACAGCTCCTGGTCAACGTCACTCGTAAGCACGCATGCGTCCCCATCTTCTCGCGAACGCGCACGCACAGTTCAACAGAAAGGCGGTTGCGCGCACATTGAACACAATGCTTTGACTATGTAAAAACAAGCACATATTCAATTAGAAATAATCAGCAAACATCCCAATCTTCTTTCATAAATGTACTACTGATTGTCTTATGTATATTTCTCGCAATAACGGGAAAGATTTGGCATTATACACTACATGAGAGCTGTAAAAATGTCTCCCATTCAAACAGTACTTAAAAAAAAGGGAATCTACTTTCAAGTGTACTCAAGTACCAATAGTAAATATTGAGATTGTAGAAAAGCAAATGTGCCCGTTTGTGTGTGAGGGGCACACAGGAGATTTATTTGATGATTACATCCAAAAATACATGATATTATCAAGGTAGTTGTAGGGTTCCTCTGTTTTATCTTGAAGAAAAACACATCCACCAAAAATAAATTGTATTTAGGCACAGTTCTGGAAATGACTTTCATGTGTATTCAGTATTAACAAAGGGTGACGCTGGGTGATCAACACAGAAGTGTATCACCAAATCAGATTATGGGCTGAGATAATGGAAAACCTGTCATTTATATAATAGTTTATTTTCAGTTTTCTTACCGCAACTCACTCACACACAGGTATCGCAGAGTACATTAAAACACAAACCAGAATAGACAATACACATATGCACCCCTGC
This sequence comes from Amia ocellicauda, assembly GCF_036373705.1. NCBI lineage: Eukaryota > Metazoa > Chordata > Actinopteri > Amiiformes > Amiidae > Amia > Amia ocellicauda. The sequence continues at coordinate 2,517,586 of NC_089871.1, read as the reverse complement.
AGTGCTCGCATCTTATAATCCCTGCCATTTAAAAAACTTGTTTTTCATAGGCTGTGAAGTGTAAACATCACCATGATTTTGGGACCTTTTAAAATGTGCATTTAATTATGCATATGGATACTGTATCTTTTATAGACAGCTGTCATTGAAGTTCACCCAGTACTTTTCTGGGTTTGTCCTTCCATTTCCAATGATACAGTAATGGATATTGCTGTACCTCATGAGCACAACACTCTCCATACTGCAGCATTGTGATTGTAGCAAGTTTTCATATGATTGGCAGGTCAGAACAGGAAGAGCCTTCTGACCTGCCAATCATATGAAAACGTTACCAAAGCTGCCCAATAGGGGCCCTGCTAGGAGCGGAATCCCGCCCCCGTGTGTGTGACTCGGCTCCTCCCCACAACAGTAGTCCGCCATGTTTTCTTTCTGTGTCTGCGAGAGTGAGCTGCTCTTGTGTGAGAATTTGATCCTTCGAGGAAAGGAATCGGAGCAGCGCGCAGGTAAGCGGTGCTGTCGTAGTGCCGCGTCTAGAGCTGGCTCCGGCTCCCCAAAGGGATGAACTGTGTAACAGCCTCTTTGCACCTTCTTTCCAGAGTGAAATCCTGCATGTGTGCTGTTCTCCATGGCTGAGCACCTGTGTTGCGGGTCGTGGACTCATCTCCGTCCCTGCCTCGCCATCACGAACGACGACGCCCCGGGACGTGGGTTGGAGAGATGGAAGCAGCCTTAGCCACCCAAAGCTAAATGCTTGATACTGTGTGTGCTAAGATGGAGTTGGCACGAGACCAACAGGAGGCCCCTCCATCACCGAGCCCCTCGCCACCGCCCCTACAGGAGGAGACACTCTCTTTCACAGCGTCTCACTCCGATATCTCAGAGCTTCCTTCGTTCACAGGGGAGACAGCGGAGGCAGGGTCTGTGGTGGAGCCCTTTCTGGGTCCCAACACTGAATTTCTGGCCCTAATGCACAGGTCAGCGGAGGCCGTTAGCATCCCTTGGTCCCCCTGTGAGGAGACGCCCAAGAACCGTTGATGCGGGAAAGACCAGTGAAGACAGAGACCTTGCTGCTATTTCAGGATTTTGTTGAGATGGTACAATCCTCGTGGACACGGCCTGCCTCCGCACCCGCGACGTCTCATCAGGTGGACGTGATGTGCGCGACTGCAGGCGCCGAAGAAAAGGGCCTGGGAGCCTTCCCCCCCATTGGAGACGCAGTTGCCACGTTGGTTCAGCCCAATACGCGACTGGGCAAGGAACCCCTCTGCCCGAATAAGCAGTGCCGTACAACCAACAACATGCTAAAAACGGCATATGCAGCCGAGACATTAGCGGTCAGGGCGGCAAACGCACAACCTATCCTGGTGTCATACCTTGGACACCTAGCCCGGCGGCAGAGGGAGCGTCCCCTCCACAGCTGAAGTGGAGGAGATGGAGCTCGTCTCGGCCTACATGACGGACCTCCTGCACGAAGGAGGCAAGGCCATGGGGAGATCTCTGGCGGCTATGGTAGTGGCTAGACGTGATCTGTGGCTCACACAGGCCAAGCTAGTCGACGCAGAGAAGACTATTCTGCTTGATGTGCCGATCACGCCTGGACAGACATTTGGGGTTTCTGTTGACCTGTGCGTCGAACGCTCGACCAAGGCAAGAGAGACAGCATTGAAGTATGCTGACCTTCAACAGCCACAGTCGCAGCACTGGCCCTACTCACAGGGAAAACAGTGGGTTAAACAGTGGGTTGAAACAGGTGAATTCATGTACAAATCAAGCATTTAGTTATGTATGTAACCTGTAAACGCTGATGGATCTGTAATAAAACTATCAAGAATTCTGAGATCTATTGTAAGATTTTATTTTTGCTGTGAATATATGCCAGCATTCTGATTTGTGCAGTGTATGCATAAATGCATGAAGCGTTGATAAAATGCTGTACAGTATTATATATGAAAAAAAGTGTGGTTACATATAAAGCAGACACACTTGAAACAATTAATGGTTATATTTGTTTACAAATTAATCTATTAAGGAAATGTTTGGAAACTTAACTAAATACAACAACCCAGACACAAAGATGTAGGAAGTACACCCTGATCAACGTGCACATCAAACAAGCAGCATGTTGAAACAAATCAAAGAGGATTTCCAAATCACTTCAGCATTCCATCTAATTACATCATAACAGTACAAATATAGACTTTCCTGATTATCGGGTACAAAATGCATAGCTGGTAATTACAGTTCTGAAAATACATCCCTACCAAAAAATATATATATATGTAATTAATTCCTTTTGTGGCTACCATGATGTACATTTAGTGAACAGCTCTACAACACAAGAACATGACACTTAGAAGCAGAATATCTGAAAGCATATAAAATAACCAAATGCTAAACGTCTGCATTGCATAATATTGCTTTTAGTATTAAAGTATACAGAAGGATCAAAACCTCTGGAGTTCGGACAGTAGGGTGGGGGTTTTCCTTTTAATATCTCAGTAAAAAGACCCTCCAGCAATTGCGAACGCTGTCTACTTTGGCATCATTACAACGATGGCTTGTCACCCCACTGGCTACATTTATCGAAGCCCTATTCAGCTTTCACAGTGACTTCGCCTGATTAAGCTCCATCAGCCCTGACTGGGAAGAGTACATCCCATAAACACACGGAAAGGCAAAACATTTTAAGCAGGAGGCGAAAATATAACCAGGTAACCCACAGCTGTGTTTTTAACACTAAATGGGCTCAGTTCAGCTCCCTAACCTGTATCGATTCCCATACAAAACGTGTTTATAAGCTTTATAAAATAGGACACTGTTGACAAGGCTAATTTCACAAACTAGAACACTTTTATCAGGATTAACAATTCCTCACTTGGATGCCTGTGCTCTGTGCATAGCAGAACAGACATGTAAACATGATTAAGGAACCTCTGACCCCACATCCACTTTAGGCCATTTTCCTGCAAATCAGACATTTTACCCCCAGGCCTTCCACAGGAATGTGTGATTGGGTCTCTGATGTGAAGACTGTGCGAGATGGCAGTACTCTGCTTTACTAAACTCTATGCCGGCAGCTGTGGCGTTTCACAAAATCACTGCCACACAAGGCATGGGCTTGTGCGAGAAAACATATTGTGTGGATCGCCAGGGAAAAATCAGGACATCGATCAGATGTCACAGTGCTGTACAAATGAGTCGCTCGAGAGATGAAAGTGAGAAACAGGCAGGAGATCTGGGCTGGCCTGCAGGCGCCTCTGTCGATTTCCATTTGCTTTCTCACTCTATTTAAACTACCTGACGTGGTAGGCCAAGGCTCATGGCTAACACACTATCCTATGACTTTGTATTTTGCTGGGGAAGGAAAATGTTCGAGCTTCACACACGCTTCTGAACTACACCGCTACACTAAACTGCATCTCTGATCTCCCAGGCTCAGCACTGCAAAGCTTAAAAGGCTGGAGGAGAGATTGTCTCCATAAGCCAGTGAAGAGCTTGTCCTTCCATAGAGAAATACTCAGTGCAGCCAGCAGGAGGATTCCAGCTTCATGCCAGAGCGATCTATACGCACTGGAATCATTCAGAGAGGATTTCTTTAAGTGCACCTTCACTGTTCTCCGTGTAAAGCGCGGTGGCTCCAGCAGGCATAGACACCTGCGGAGTGAAGAGGCCCAGCAGGAAAACAGTACAAGCAACAGATACTCATTTTTACTTTTACCTCCCTCACATTATCATTGGCTGGGGTCTGAGCTGCACCGATCAAAACACCTCGTCTAATCTCTGGCTCCACAGCTGTGGCCACAGGCACGCGAGAGCACAAAAAGCTAGAAAAATGCTCAACCCCCATGGGAGGCACCATAAATCACAATCTAACCCAACCCCCCAGGGGTCACCAAGCCTGGGTCAGTCACAGTGCAGTCCGTCCAAGCGAACTGTGGTCAGAGCCAGAGGCATGTCGTGGTTTAAAGTCTTCCGTGAGAGCAGGCTCTTCTCCTGTCCCAGCTGCTGGTCTGGCTGGGTTCTCCAGCTGATTGGCTCTAACAGAGAGGTGTCCCCATTTGTGGATCACCACAAATAAGAAAGGGGGTACATTAGGTCACAAGAATACAGGAAAAGGTCTCCAATCAGATGATACTTAGTTGTCCAACATTCTCATCCAGTTTGTTACAAAACCACTGATCCTGGAACCTCAAATTGATCACCCCTGCCTGATCGACCTTGAGGATGCATACTGAGCAGCTGAAGGGCATTTCTTTAAGAGTTTGTTCAGTTGGGGTGCGAGCGCCCCTTGTTCTCAGGCCCTGCTCAGCTGGTGCCACCCTGCGTGATGGCTCTGCTCAGGTCAATGTTGGTTAGAGTGGGGGAGAGGTCGGTGGCAGCCAGGGTGCGGGACAGGTCACAGTCGAAGGTCTTGAAGGGGTCGAGGGTCAGGCCCCGTCCGGCGCGGGAGGGGCGGTCAGGCCGCTGCTTCAGCTCCAGAATCAGATCCATGGGCGTTTTCTGCAGGAGCTGGGTGTCGAAGGTCATGCCGCGAAAGAAGGGCTGCTTCTTGAAGCGTTCTAGGAGGCGCAGGCGGCGCATCGGGTTCTTGCACAGCAGCTGCCAGAGAGACAGAGAGAGGGCACAGAAGAAAAGCAGGAAAAAGGATCAGATGAGCAGATCTCTAGGATCCCAGGCAGAAAAAAAAAAATGAAGAGCAGGAGAGTGAATGAATGTCTGTTCTGGGGAACGTGCAGTACCTCGGTGAGCAGCAGGGCGAGCGCGGAGCTGAAGGACAGAGGCATGGCATACTGACAGCTCCTCACTTGCCTCAGCATGGAGCGGTGGTCGGGCTCGGGAGGCACAGGGAACTGTGGAAGATGACACTGTGAGCACTGCAGACACACAGACACACACTCCCACACACAGCAAAGGAGAGTAAGGCTTTTCCCATCAGGGTGCACATTGTACAAGCGTAGTTTATCCACATAAAATATCCACAATTAATTAGTACAGGAATCAATATAGGATTTAGATTGCTTAGGCTGCATACGTTGCACTCATGTTATAAAAAAGACCTACCCAAAATGCACTTGGTTGCTTATTATAAATTAGCTTTCTGTGGACAGTGTTGTCACATGGTTGATCAGAAAAATAAAAAGCACTGCCAGAACTGATGTCCTCATCTCTTTATCTAGAAGGTAAGAATAAGATAGATCATGACCTCACCTTTCCAGTAGCCAATGAGAACAACAGTATCCCCAGAGACCACCAATCAGCTGCATGGTTGTAGGGACCCCCGCTCAGGACCTCCGGAGCTGTCAGTCAGCAGGGGACAAACAGAGCCGTTAAAGTCAGGACAGGTGGAGTCACAGATACTACGCAGATATCGGTTTTTGTATATTTTCAAACAGCTGCAGTCCAGAAACATCTACTGAAATAATGTTTTACAAGGGCGTGTAATCATTAAATCTCCTTCGCTGTACTTCATGAACTCTGTACTATATTCCACTGCATGGTATAACTTGTGATGTACACTGCATGTTTTGTTACTCTCTGTAGCTCTTATCAATTTATAATGCCTTTGCACTTGAAATGCAAGTCCCCACGGCAAAAGAAATTAAGAATGAGAAAAAGAACAGATTGCCTCAATCTATTTTGACAGACAGTATTCGAGGAGTCCCCGTCTGACCCAGGTCTCTCACCCATGTACTGTATTGTGCCACAGATAGTGTAGGCCCTCCCTCCTCGCTCCAGGCGCCGAGACAGCCCGAAATCTGCCAGCCTCAGGTGTCCTGAACCAAATCGACAATTTCAATCACACTCTGTTCCTACCAAGTACCATCTCCGAGATCTTCAGAGTGAACGTTGATCAAACAGGGCCACAGTAAAGGTCGAAAACAAGATGCTTTGATATGTAGCTGCTGGACTCAAAACAAAGCTTCCAATGTCACTCGCATTTTTCATCTTGGTCAGCTGATCTGCGGCGCCATCTAGTGTGGCTTTCCAGTAATACAGCAACAAGACCAGCTGATGAGGTTCTACCCGATAAAGGATGATTGAGAGAGTCATGGGTTGGGGTAGAGGGGAATTGGGAAGTTTGTACCTTAACAGTATGTCAAAATACCATGCTCATCTCCCAACCTCCTTCCTTACCTTGGTCATTAAGCAGGACATTCTCCATCTAAAAAAGAACCAGATAAACACAGCACAGATTAATACTCACACTAGGGTTGCATTTCTATACGAAGCAGTTGTACAAGCCCTCAATGTAATTGAGTGCACACTGGTGTCTGCAATACCATGAAATGCACTGGTGCCATTTACACAATCCCCAGCCTCTACTGCCAGGGGGAGGCACGTCTCCTTCCAGATTGTGTTTGCTTGTGATAATGCAGTGCATGTTTAGAACAAGCCAGCATTTGTAGATAGTAAATCAGTCATACAATGGTACTGAAATAAACTGAAAAAGGTATTTGCATGTTTTATACAGTTCACTGGTCCCTGTGTTGCACATTTCACCGGACCATTTAAACCAGTTTCACTTCAGACCGAGCAAAAGCCCTCACCTTCACATCTCGGTGAATGATCCCAAAGTCATGGAGAAACCCTGCCAGTGACAATGACAAAGGGGCAGAAGCCATGTTTACAGAGGGCACACAGCAGCAGAGGAATAAAGTCAAGAATATTTTTTAGATTACGTCATAAGCATTATAACCCCAGAACCCAACCTGAACACAAAACAATTACACAACCTAACCATTACATGTAGTGCAGAGTGGGGAGCTACTCACCCAGCGCAGAGCCCAGCTCAGCCGCAAACACCCGCACCGCGTCCTCCCCGAACTGCCCTATCATGGTCCAGTAGGTGTACAGGTCTCCGCTGCTGCAGTACTCACACACTGGGGGGGGAGAGGAGACGGCACAGTCACTATCCTGTTCCCCGCCAGAAGGCCCATTCGCACTCAAACACACAAACCGTCGCCAACAACCACCGTTTACACTGCGGGGCACGCCCACCCCCGGATCACTGCCTCCCAAGGCCTGGGAGCCTCACGCACAGAAAGCCATGGACCAGATGGGCACAGCCTGGGCTCCTATCCTATTCTCAATGTCACCAGGACCCCCACAGGCTGTCCTCATCAACAGATCAAGCTTTCAGCTCATGGAGACAAAAAAACAATCTGCTATAGAATGGTTTTCCTATGCCTACCCGGAAATCACTAGAACATCAACATAAATCTTTATCCTCTGTCTGACGAGCCCCATTTTCAACCTTGGGTTTTCTTCTGTGCCTCATTAGGCATTGCCTTTCGAAGTTCATAAAAATGTAAGGGGCTTAATATGCAGGCTTCTGTGCACAGTCCGCCGCTTCAAAAAACAGAATTCTCCATTTGTGCCTTTCTGCCTGTTCCCAAATTAGGCTGTGACTCACAAAAGCCCGAAGCCAACAGGGGCGGCAACGAATAAGAGACAACAGGAACTGCTGCAGGCCAGACCGCTCCCGTTTCTGAACTACGGATTTAGCAGGAGCAGGGAGCACACGACTGAGTTCTGGGATTCACCCGGGATCCTGGAAGAAACGGCTCCATTGATAAACCGCTAGCGAATCAGCCTGGTGTAAAAGGTGGTTCTTGTCGTTCACACAGAGGGAGCGAGGAGGGAGGAAGGGTGCTTCAGCTGGGGCCAAGTCCTGTTGTGGAGGGGATTCAGAGCTCTACAGGGAGCAGGCTTTCTATACAGGTGCTTCAGAGTTGGGGAGGGTTGGTGTCAGCTGGAGGGGAGAAGGAGAAGGAGGTGGGCTTGAGGTTTGAGGGGGAGGAGCAGGAGAGGAGTGCTCAGGGCTGGGGGAGGCCTGGACAGACCCTACCCACACTAGAAAAAGTTTCAAAGCAACTCTTGTCCCTTTCAGATGGGTCGTTCGTGTTCCCAGTTCCAATCTGCCCTTTCGGACAGGCCCTGGAGGTTGGATTGCAAGGTAATGCACGCAAAATATACCAAGGCTTATTGATTGATTTATTTATAATTTTGATCTCAGCCACCATATCAAAGAGCATGTCAATCACCTGCCAATTGCCCAGCATGGCATGAGCTAACGAGAAGAACACAGGGACATCATCGCTGCCCCTTGATTGGTCTGAGGAGCTCGTTGTGGACCTAGTATTGTACACAATGCATTGCAAAGGTCTCCTTGCGTGCCTGCAGAGCACACAGCCCTGTCAGATCGATGCAGGCCTGTCTTTTGAATGGGAACCCTAGGTGTACTGTTCTGAAGCAGGAAATAAGAGTTGCTTTACGTTGGAAACAAAACAAGGGAGCAAAAAAATAAAACCAAAAAGGTTCAATCACTGCTGCTTGGCTTGATTGAATCGATCTCAGGCTGGATTCCACTGGAACACAGCGCGGCCAGCTGACCCACACTAGAGCCCACATTCACATCTGATGTATTCATCCGAGCCCAAGCAGCTCTTGGGGAGACTGCTGGACATCAGTACACACTTCCAGGTGAAAGCACGGCCTCCCTGCTTATATAGCAGCCTGAGCTGAAGGTCGGCCTTCCTGGTGGGCACTAGTGTGAGTCAGGCAGTCTCCGCCCTGGTCCTGGAGTGAATCCCTCCCCCATCCCCTCACAGAGACACAGGGAGCTAGTCTGTGTGTGTGGAGTCACTCACTAATGAAGAGGTGACGCTGTGTCTGCCAGCAGTCCTGCAGGTCGTGGAGGAAAGGGTGGCGAACCTGCCGCTGCAAGGCAAGAGTTAACAACAACAACAATGCTGAGGACGACGCACTGGCAGAGGGGCCGCCCCACCGAGGCTGGGGAAATGGCAGGAAACGCATCCCCTGTGCTATGACGCCAGCATGATTGAATAAATATTCGAACTGTTATGAATCGAGCCCCTATGAATAATAAAGGAGGGCCTGCTTTATATAGGTATACGTTTTTTTTTCTCCATATTATCACTGACACGACAAGACATGCTTCTTCAGGATGCAAGAAGATCCTCCTAAACAAGCAGCTGTCACGGGTGGAGCAGCTGGACGAGATTGGGCCTTAAGGACGAGGGAATGGCTGCTGTGCGTTTTAATAGAGCAGCAAAGGTTTCTTCTAATGAACACTTAAAGCCACTATAATAAACACACAGTGGATTATATCTAAATATATGCTATGGAGTAATCCAAAACTATCATTTTAACTGCTGGGCTTTGCCAAGTCCAAGACCTGGCGGTGACGAGCTTGCATTAAGCTGAAGATAGGGAGTTGGCATTGATTCAGATGGAAGAGAGTGGATAAAACAATATGACTGCAGGAGTTGCAACAGGGGGAAGATGGATTTCACTTAGTTTGCATAATTAAATGTTAAAGGCAGAGCGGAGATCTGTCACCGGCCCTCTTTCACCACAGCAATAGCCAGCTAGTGGTTCAAGTCAGCAGTACCTGAATAATGACCTCCTCCTTGGACTGCTCCAGCACACCATGTCGAAGTATCTCCGATTTGGGCAAAACCTTCAAAGAGACAGGGGTTAAATAAATAAATACAAATCCAACAATATATTAAGCTCAAACATATGCACCACATGCTGCAGCTCGTTTGTGCAGGTGGAACTTGCTGCTCAGTAATGTACATCAGTGCCGTGGGAGAGGGTGGTTAGCCATGAGAAGTTGTGAATCCTGCTGGCTGCATCAGCACATGGCATATCATCCGTGTTTAGACGCCAAGTGAAGCCAGGCTGTGTGCTGCTAATTCAGACTGACAGTGCATACACGTGGAATTCAAGTCTAATTTTGATAGAAGCTGATTCTTGACATGAGTTGTCTTCTCCTTGGACGATGGTTCATTCTTTATAAACAACACATAGTAGCCCTGCACCTAGAAGTCCCTCAGGGTTCGCACAGCTGGCAAATGAACTGGTACCCAAGTGAGGGGAGACGGGAGTTCTGAATCTCAGCTCACCTTCACCGCATATGTCTTCTGCTTGGTCCGGTCCTTCACCTTCAGAATGGGTCCATAGGAGCCTTTGGCGATGTAGCCCAGGATCTGAAAGAGAGGCCGGGGTTCAGCATTTCACACTGCTTACAAACTCTCCAAGGGTACCAAAGACTGATCCTCAAATTGGAAGCTGTAGGCATTCAGGGTAATGTAAGTAGATGGATTATGAACTGGTTGATGTATAGGAAACAGAGGGTGTCGATTAGAGGAGTTGCTTCTAACAGGAGACACTTCTTCACACAGAGAGGCGTCACAAACTGGAACAAACTCCCCAGTTATGCGGTAGATGCTGAAAATTTGGGAACAATTAAAAATAGACTGGATAGGATCCTTGGATCACTTAGTTATTAATGGACACCAAACGAGCACGATGGGTCGAATGGCCTCCTCTCGATTGTAAACTTTCTTATGTTCTTATCTACAATGCCTACATTTCCCTAAGATTTCTTCTACGTTTTATTTTTGTATTAACTTGTATAACGTGTGCCGGTCACTGCCCAACTGATGCAGCTCTCACCAATAGCACTGTAGAGCTCACAGGCACTTAAAGACATAGGAGTCACTGCTGGATGGTCACACTGGCCGCTGGCAAGGACATAATCCAGATTCTATCTAACTCTGATATGGAGGCTGGACTGTACAGGACCGGACGTTGATCAGAGGAGAAGATGAGGGACACACCTGGAACTGCTCCTTCCCAGGCAAGCTGCGGTGGGGGAACTCAGGTAGGAAGAGGGAGATGAATCCAGGCAGAGGCCACTCCAAGAAGGTCTTCTCGGGGCTGGGTGGGGACAGCAGCGGCTCGAGCGCCGGCTGGTGCTTCTTGTCCCGGATCATGCGGCGGGTGAAGCGCAGCGCCCCAAACTGGCACAGGCCCGCCGGGAGGGACAGGCCCACGCTGGACAGCAGGCCCCGCCAGCCCGACACACGGCTGCTCTCTTCCAGCAGGGGCTCCCTCTGCAACAGTGAGCCAGAAATTAACTCAAAATCAACCGCCAACATAATAATGTTATTATATTTTACATTTAGAAATAAGCAGCACTTTTAAAAAAAATATTAATATTGTAGATTCTAGAAAAGCTTACTAACGGCTGATGATGGTAAAAAGGAAAACTCGACCAGAAAATGTACAGTTCATCCCCAATTTCAAAAGCCAAACGTTTCTATTCAAGAATCTGAAAGGCAGTTATAAAAACACTGCAGGGAGGATATCCAGTTTCATTATAATGCATACATTTAAAATGTATATTCTATGACATTAACTTGGAGATGGAAAGCTGTCTATATGTTGTAAATAAGTACTGAGAAAACACAATTAAGTTGATTAGTATTATTTCTCCCGGTGTCCCACTAATCAGCACACCTTCCGTACTGTACTGAAATTACATCAGTAAGTATAAAATAGTATTTGAAGTTATGTGGAAGAAAATATGTGCTTAAGATAGTGGGCCACTGGCAGTACTGGCCCCAGTGCATGAAGACGACAACGACCACATGTCATGGAGAGATACGGTAACAGTGCCGTAAGTAAGAGGTTATACACGTGATTGCAGGCGGATTATTTACATACACATGCATTTCATCGCTCTGGTGATATTAAGGCCGGCCAGTGTTTGTAGGTCATGTTTCAAATATAATTATAGCCTAAGAGACTCAAATGCATGACGGTTTCCTAAAATCACGCCGCAAAAGACAGCAAAGTGCGTCTCATTGATGTGAGGCGGCGCTCATAGCCTGTGGTCCCGTCCGAGAAACAGCCCCCACAGGAGGGGCTTCACAGGCAGGACCCCCAGAAGAGCTCCAGGAGCAATAATACATACAAAGACACAGCACGTTTGGAAAGGGTTCAATGCACAGTGAAATAGTATCTCAGTGTACTGGGCTCCCTTACCTTGTGTTTACTGACGTCAGCTCCCATCTCGGATTATAATCAATGCGTCCTTTTTCAGGTCTTTATTCCGCTGTTATAGCCAGGGACATCTTTTTTTGATCTTTTGCCGATATGGGTATGAAGCTGGTTTTATACAGAACCGTCAGAAACATCCTGCCGCTTTAACGGCCCGGGACGTCGTGTTGTTTTCAGGCGCCTCCGCTGCTATTTATACAAACACATAATCTGCCCGCTTTGGATGACGTAGCTCCAGACAGCCCCGCCCACCTCATTAACATAGACCCAGACGGCTCAGCCAGACAGACACGCCCACCTAATTAACATATACCCGCCCACACCAACATGTTCACCCCAGCCCGGCCTGCTTTCTGTCCTCTCTGCTCCTGTCTTTTGTATTATTCACTGAGAGCAAGAAAGCGCTTACCTCGCAGGCCAAAGATGCAGGGTATCATTAATTGATCGCAGAGAGTCATGGGAATGGGTAGAAAATGGTTATCTTGCACTTTTAAACAATTACAATCCAATCATCTTTCAAATAAATTATAAAAAAAAAACAGATCAATGAAAGACAGAGGGAGGGGAGATTGATTTTTTGATTTGCAGATTTATATTAAAATCCCAATTTTCCAGGCTGGGCAGGGCTGCTAATGCACTCAGTCTAGTCTAGTGCCCGGGCTGTGGAAATCCCATATTCTTTATATCTCTGTCCCGTGCACCAGTACTACTGCATTAACTTGCCGCTCACCCTGTGCGTCATTTAATTGTGCACGACTGTCAGCCTGGCACAGTAGGAGACCTCAGACAGTTGCTTAGGGTGCCAGGGTCAGGAACACTGATACACATTTGTGCAGGACAAAAAGACAAGCTTAGAGTCGCTATACCATATTTTAAATACATTTAGTATTGAAAAGTGCACTAACTAGACTTCAAACTAGCCTTGTGAAAGTCCTGTGATGTCGCAGTTCCATGACAATAAACAGGTGTCTCTCTGTCTCTCCCTCTCGCTCTCTATGCCCAGTTACTCTTAAGGAAATGGACACCAGCACTGGCCAGGACAGCTAAACTGCTCACTGTTTAGACAATCTTTAATTGTATTAGGGGAGTTCTGGCCAGGGATCGTATGCTTGGGCATCTGTCGTCTGTCGGCATCTGGGGCACACAGAGCGGCAGTGCACCAACTTTTGCCATAACAGGAAAAAACAAACATTGTACATTTCATTATAGAAGGGTTGAGAGTTTATAGTGCCAGACTGACACACTCAGGCCTTCAATGCTCAAGTGTCAGCACCATCTCACAGCACTACTGGAAACAGCCTGCCCTCCATTAGTGCCATAACCTGCATTCCTTTTGGCTCTTCTGTTAAAATGGATCATGGTGGCCTGTATTTATACAATAGGTGAAGTCTTCCCTGCAAAAATATCCATCTTGGATATTGCTCATATATCATACGCTGTCTACAGATAAGTCATTGCCCATGTTTTGAGGTCTTGGCCAACCCTATTGTGATTTTGCTGATTTCTAAAATAATAAGTCAGTTTAAAATAAAGAGAAATACAAAAGAAGGAAGCTGAAGGAACCAAAGCAACAGAGACAGAGCTGTTAAGAAATCTCTCTGCCTTGCTTGCTTAGGATGGAAAACTTTACATAGAGAGTTGTGGGGGTCTGGAACAAGCTACTCAGTCACAAATTTGAGGCAGACTTTCTGGGTTCCCTTCATCAATGGCAATTCTTAGTTAACAGGAACCACACAGGCACGATGGGGTGAATTACCTGCTAAGATTTGTTTATATTCTCATGTTACTGGTTTTGTTTGATTCAGTGTTTGTAGTTAGGAAAACACCTTTTTAAATGGTATTAATGGTAGTAATTTATTGTATATAAAAAAGGGAAAAATATATTTAAAAAAGGGGCAGGGTTGGAATTAATAAATCACTTATGAACTTACCTGTTGTGGAGGGAAACGAGGAACTGAACTGGAGTTGCTGACATTGGTGTGTGAGCAGCCATGTTGGTGAAGGACATGGTAGTTACAAAGGCCATTATGGAGAAGTGCAGTATATGCTTGGCCATTACCATATTCATTCTATTAAGGTAGTCGCTCCTAATTCTCTGGGCAGAAGGGAAGTGTTCAAGTGGTTGTAGAAAAGGGGTTGTGCAATGTTTTATTTTCTTTGTACTAATGTTTTCTTGTTTTTCTTTATGGTATTAACTAAATAACTAATGTATAGCGCCCTGCCATTATTTTCATTTAATCAGGGTAGCTCTGTTTTACCTGTTCTCAGGAGTTTGGTTTTCTCTGTGGGAAGTAATAGGTTTGTTGCGATCATTCTTTTTGAGAACAAATAAACAAACTTTATTTTAGTTTCTTGTCTTCCAAAAAGATGAACAGTCTATCTGGTCCTACTTGTTCCCTGCATTATAACATCTGACCCTGGGTCCGCAACATCCCACAAATAAAGAGTTTACTGGAAGAAAGTGAATCTGCAGTGTGAATACAGGTACTATTTTATTGACAAAGACAGTTGTGATTACATGCATGGTGACAGGCATCCTTCCCTCCATTACAAACTAGAAATTAAGCATTACAAAATTAAAAATTACAACCCAGGTAGCATTTAAGAAATCAAAAAAATCATTTACTTTTCCAAATGATATCTTTGAAATGTTGAAACGGCTGAAACCAAAATCTTTGCACCTTTTCTTTAGCAATGCTAGAAAATAACAAATAAAAATAAACAGCACCTGAAAATGTACAGAATTTATAAAGAAACAGACACCATGGTTACAAAAATATTTTAAAATACTTTGCTTAAAAAGTGCCATAGTGTTAAAGTTACAAAACATCATTCAGACTTGCTCCAAGACAGCCTTTTTCACTGTGACCACTGATATTGCCAGAACACAAGTCTCATAAATAAGAATCAGACAATTTTTTCCACACAATGCTCTAAATGATCTTTGCAGTAGAGTTTTTATTTCATCTTTAAATATTGCACACAGGGGGATAAGAATCATATTCCACTACAATGGCATACAGCAGTAAACCTAAAGCATTTGTGTTTGGAGTTATCACACGTAAAGTACTCAGACATGTGCTTTGTAACAGTTAACATCTCTCTTTTCAATTTCACGAACAGCAGTGTTAAGTAACAAGTACACCAGTACGTAAGTGATGTTACTAAACCCACGGGAGACAACACCATAAAGCATTGTGAGGCTACATTAAAACTGTGAACAGCCACGTTGAAGGGGGTGGAGGAAAATGCAAATTACCAGACTTGTTTCCACTTCTTGCACCCAAATGTTATGAGACACGGCACTGAGACACAATACAACTTATTCTGGGGTACAGCGCACTGCTCCACTTTAGGCTTAACAGCCCAGAAGACACTGAATGATAGTTGCCATTGTTTTGCGCCAAATTTTTAAATAAATTCTCTTGCAATTACCTGATACATGACTGTGAGATATGCGTTTATGTTCCACATCAATATCTCCAACAGTTCAGAGTTACTGGTCAGTGAAGACCTCCTAGCCACGAAATAAAGGGAGTGGATGAGAGTGAATCCCAGGTCCAGCCAAATGCACACAAACACCAACCATTTCGGTTTCTTATATTTTTCTAACACTGCAGTCTTGGAACTGAAATTTTAGGAGACTTGATGTAGAGATTAGGAAGCTAGGTTTGCAACACAAGGTCTGAATTTCAATATTCAACCTTCGCTATGTCAAGAGGAGATATTGGACACGTTTGGCATTGAGGACAGAAGTGTCCATGTGGTTCTGGTGCTTCTACTAAATAAATAATTAGGCATGTACTGATTGTTTTCATTTTACTGAAATGCTTCGGTGAATAATAAATAAAAAGACTTTATCAGAATGCAACCCCCTGAAAACAGGACTCTTCCAAGACCCTCTTATCAGGTCAGGTGACTAACAGTAGTAAGAAAAAAATATTAAAAAGTTATATATATATATATATGTTATTAATTAATCAAGCTTAATTTATATACAGCACCCATACCCAAACAAGTTTCAACACGCCACTGTCAATCCAGAAAACACGATTGATGTTCGGTGCGAGGCGGGCATGAGGGGATTGATAGTGCCACACTGGGGTCCGGGGGTCACCGGGGTGGGCATGTTAATGTGCAGAACTAGTCCCTGCCAAGACTTCATGCAAGGAAAGAACGTAACACAGGGACTCCACCACGACCTTCCTCCTCTGTGTCACCCTCCATATTCACCTCACTCACTCTAGGCATGCGTTCTGTCTATAAAGGCTTGTAAACAGTGTTTGACCGATCAGAGCCTTGGTTAATATTTAAAGGAAGTTCTGATGCATGGTACCAAATCTGCAGACTATCTCGGGTTAATACTCACAATACCATCCCAGTCTCCAATTCTATGAAAACAAACCCCCATTTTCTCTAAAGCCCACTAATACTGTATTTTACTGTGGTTTAATTTGGAATCACCCCAAAGCTGGACTAAACGAGAACTATTCGCCATCTGGGGGAAGAAAACAAAAGAAATCACAGCTGTGAGCCCTAGTACACTTTAACGAGCTATTTCTCAGGAGTCCGATACGAAGACTCCAAGGCCGACTAATGAGCTGTAAATCCCGGAGAGGAGTGGTGACTTCGCCCTCAAACTCTGGTACCGATCTCCCAAAACAGTATTAAGATTTGATCAAAGAATCAACATATAAAATTGTAAACAAAACAGAACCAAAAACAAACTGAGAAACATGTCCCCAGCAGTGAAATGTCTTGAACCCAGCCGATCCAGTACAATCCTGCAGTACAGACCCATTCCAAACGACAACACCAAGCGGTACTCTGATAGAGCGAGATATAGAGTCACTATGCGCACACTGCCTTCTGCATTTACACCAGCAAAGGAGAGAAGAAAAAAAAAAAAGAATAGAAAAATGGCAAGGGACATGCTTCTGCTCAGCATATTCACTCCCCATCCCATCCCACTTTCCCTTGAAATAAATCGACCAGCTGGTAGTACAGATTTCAGCATTAAATCACTGCCGGACTGACGGTCATAATTTCCACAGCCTTTCCTGAAGGCCACAGGATGGAGGGAGAGCTGTGTGTGTGTGTTTGTGTGGGGGGGGGCATTTAACTTTTTCCAGTGTGACAAATGTCTATCCAAAAAAACCACTCTTCCTCTCTCACCTCTCGTCCCCTCCACTAGGTCAGCTCCGGGCAGCCCCGATGCTGCGAGAGTCACTTCCGCCGGCTGAAGATGCTCTTCTTGCTGGAGCCCTTGTCTGCGGTGCTGAGGCCGATCAGCAGCCTGGCCTTCTCGTCCTCCTCTTGCTGCTGCAGGGTGGTGTCAGACTTGCCGTCCAGCGCCTTGCCCTTGGACTCCGATCCGGACGCCGGCTTCAGCCTCAACTTCTCTTTAATCATCTGTCGAGGGGGGAAGGGAGCACAGGTAAACCAATATTAGGAATAGAACTGGGATGCAAGAGTTCGGTCAAATCTCAGTGACCTGAGAGAGAGAGGGAGAGCGAGCTAGCCACCATTAGATACAGCTGAGGGACAGCGAGAGAGAGAGACAAGGACAAGGACTTGAGACCACTGAAGTACAATACTGCTGATGGAATGGACTCCCTTCTCCGTGTCCGGCTGTGTCCAGGTGTCACGATGGTCAGCAGCACCCAGAGGGCTATGATGGCCTGCTTTTTATGGGTCTGGATTGAGATGGTTGAGGAGCTGACGACGCTCAGTTTCACAGGGAATGTACACGTGGTGAGGTTTATACAGGCTTACAAGCTTTTACACAGAGTGCCAGTGGTAGGTGCCAGCTTACCTGTGCCACCAGCGCTTTGCGGCTGTCCCTCTTGACGGCCATGGCGAAGTCCAGCCAGGTCCAGGTGTTGTTGTGATACTCCAGGCAAGGCAGCACCAGGTTCAGGTCCTTCCAGTCCACGCTGCTCTTCTCACCCTGTACATGCACGGAGGGACACAGACAGGTTTAAACAGACAGACAAACACGGACGCACAGATTCTGTCAGGCCTCAAGTCAGGCTGAGGATGTTCAGGTCTGTGTGTGTGTTTACGTAATGGTTTGGAAGGACAGATGCAGCTTTATAGCAGGAATAATAACAACAATCAAAAGTACAATGTTTGAGCAGTGAGCCGATGATCCTGTTAGCTGGGGGAGGATGATTCCAGAGGGACTGCCGATCTGCAATCTAATCAGGCTGAAAAGATTCACATGTGGCGTGGGGGGGATTGAGCGGCCGAGGGTGGGTGCCAGGGCAGCTTAGCGCACCGATTTTGATCCCCTCCCTGCCAGATGTTTATCCGCTCCGGCCGCAATGGGAGGGGAGGCGTGTGGTCTGGAGAAGACGCCCTGTTCCCTGCACACTCCACCCTGACCTCAAGACTCGTCATTCATTGGTTTAAAAAAAAAAATCTGTAAGCTGTTAGGGATCAACATTAAAACTCCAATTAAGCTTGAAATGGACACGTTAACCCTCACTTGAACCCGGTAATATATCCATTTAATCAGACACAGAGGTAACCAATCCCACTATTACAGACAGGGAAATACAGATATCTTTTTATTAGTGCCGATTAAATTAATGTACTGGATCCAAATCCATTCACGCTACTTATCATTACACAGGAGAACGTTTTTGCTTTTATATCGGCTTGCTGAAGATGATAATAGTGATGTACAGAGGCGATCCCAGCCGCGCACACTGACCTTGTAGCTGACGCACAGAGGGACCTGCGGGATCTTGATGTAGATGAAGGAGTTGTTCATGGCGGCTCGCTCCTTCATCTTGTCAATATCGTCCACAGGGTGCTGAGGAGAGAAGGGAGACCCGTTGAGGCTGTTACTGTGCCTGAATAAAAATAACGAACCAGTGTGAACTCTGCTATGTTTGATCCTTATTTAACAGGGCTCAGGCATGCAGAACACAAACCAGTACCAAATTCATCACAAACTCTAAGTCGCACTGATTTTGGAGTTAAAGGGCACAGACAAAGTCAACCCATGCCATCATCCTAGAGGCAGGAGGAATCGAAAAATAGGGGAGTGTGCCTTTACACAAAGAGTTGCAGGGGTCCTGTCTGGAAGCAGCCACGTGTTTAAAATGGACTCTGTGGGTAACGTCAAGAAATGGCTGCACGTCAACCCGGGCCGATTCACTACCGAGAAAACAATGCTAACAAGGTGGACCGCAGCCCTCCTCTGGTCTGTGTTCTGCCTGATGTTTGTGTTCAAAAAATAAAAATCAATCTCACAGAGACACAGACTGCCTGGGAGGTTTTATGGCTTTGATTCTAACAAATATCCCATCACGCTCAGTGTTATCAATACGTCCCATTAGTCCGCACTAATAGTGTATGCACGTATGTAGGGGAGATTGATAGGAATTGTGAATTGACAGGTTCCTCCAGGGCAGGGAGTGGAGATGAAGGGTGGGTGGCTGTACCTCGGGGGGCTTGCGGAACGACCTCCTGACCCCGGCGGTGCGGTTTAACCCCTGCGCGACCCCCTTGCTGGGTCCCAGGGCGCTCACCGAGTCCTCGGAGAGCTGGCGCGGCTTCACCACGGGCACCCCTGGCGAAAGAGGAGGGGTCACAGCGGGCATCAGCACAGCTGAACACACGGATCACACACCACACAGCACCGCAGCGCTCGCACTCATTCACGACCTACAGCTGGCTGACGTGTCCTACTCCCAAGGACACAGCAGACTATCCGCAGTGCTGGGGACCACGTGACAGACCTATTTTCAGGCTATCTATTTGCATTCTGGAAGAGATAGAATAGGAGGTCGGAAAACATTACGATGAAAACAACAACTGGGTATCACTGTCATTTAGACCTCATCTCCTCTAACTGCTTGGTTTTCCATTTGGAGAGTTTAGGTTCCACACGTGCTCGTCTACTGAAGTGAAAAGACATTCAAAATAAAAATAAATAAATAAGGCAGCTGTGGGAATGAAGGGATGAGGGGCCTCAGGGTTGCACTGATGTGGCGTACCTGTGGTGACCATCCGGGATTTGTCTTCCTCGTCTCCCACATCCTCCTCCTCCACGTTGCGCCCTGGGAAGAAGAATCCCATCATCCTCTTGAAGAACTGGTACATCAGCTGGATGGTGAGCGGCACCACATTCACCTGGAGGGACAGGAACACTTTGTAACATGATGAGACAGACACACAGAGAGAGACAGAGAGAGAGACACGTTCTGGGCAGGAGGTTGACTCACCTCAAAGTGCTCCTTGACAGAGATCCCTCCCACTGGGGGGCGCACCTTGCTGAAGATGCGGAGGGCCAGCTGCCGTCCCGACTGGCAGGGGCTCTGGGGCCGCAGCACCACCTGCAAATACAACACAGCGCCGCCCTTCAGGCCACCGAGCACACAGCGCCACTCCTACACAGCAGCAGCGAGAGAAACCCTCACCGTGCTCTACGCTGGAACCTCTGTGATGCTGTTCGGATGCTTAGGGGTTAAAGGAGAGGAGGGATGCCAGTGACTTCCAACTCCTCTTTGTGGGCATGCTTACAAGAATCTTAAATGTGTCTGCAGCCAACTTCTTGCACAGCATCAGGAGATGAGGTGAATGATGAGGCAATTACTCCCAGCAGAGCCACAACAGTGTCGCTCATCCCGGGACGATCACTGAATTACAAACGGCTGTGCATCTCAATATAAAAGAGGCCAATTTTAAAGGCTTACTTCCCGATTCAGTCTCGAACTGAATCCATGAACAGAAATGTTCCGAAAAACAAAACACAGTGACAGTGCAGGATGGCGACATGCGGCGCTGTGTGAATGAAGGGCCGACTACCAGAAAGCAGAACTATGGTTATGGACAAACAGTCTGGCTAAGGGCAGTGAGATGTAGATGAGGGAGACTGGCGCGAGAGAAGAGAGAGAGAGATGGATACAGAAGCAACGGAGAGCGGGGGGTGATCCAGGAGGTGAGGTGAACGGTGGCAGGCGGACAGTACAGACAGATACCGAGTCCATACATACCCGCACATGCTGCACAAGGGAAACCAAGCAAATAGAAATTAAACAAACACTCGTGGGGCTGCGGGAACCGACACAGGTATAAGTACCAATCCCCACACAAAGGCATTCTCCCACTCAGTGAATTGGGTTTCTGACATTGCCATCCAACAGCTGCTAGGAAGCACATCAAAATCACATTCACATCCTAATCAGACGTCCCTTCGGCTGTCTGAAGCCCTAAGACACAAATGTAATTTAGCTGCAGGTAGAGTGTAAGTTTCTCTAGACACTTAAGAGACTGACAGTGAATGCTACTGCTTCTGAACTGAACAGATCCACAGGAAATCCCTCGGGACTATGTGAACATTTACACTCGCCTGCGTTTCAGAGCCATTAAAACTGGGGTTACTGTGAGCACAATTCCAGCTAAGCGTGCTCTAGGGGAGCTCGGAGGGCCCGGCCGCAGTACCTTGTAGGCTGCGTTGGGGAGAAGGTTGTTCATGGTAAACCAGCCCAGCTCCAGAAGGTGCTCTGCCGTGTCGTCTGATTTGTTCAGCTGCGGAAGAGGGACGCAAAATTAGGTTATTTTAACACACCAGTATACTAATACTTGAGACTGGAATTGATCTTTTAAAACAGTGGATCTCAGCCCTGGCCTTTTTCAGTGGTCTAACTCACAAAAACAATGAGAGAATGCAAGTGCTTCAAACTATTTTGTGTAAGTTGAAATCTCCAGCTGTTTACGATTATCTAATAAGCCGTGATCAGGGAAATCGTTGTCAGTCCCATCTCTGTTGAGGCCCCGGCCTGCTGCTCTAAGAGGCATCTGTAAATAATAACTGCAGATTGAGAGCAAGAGACCATGGCAATTTTGACTAATGAAGTAAACGGATGATCCGATTGCAGTAGCTCAGCTGGGATTGAAACTGGAAGCCCACTTGGGCAGCAGTGGGTGGTCCTGGGGGGCTGTGGTCACATTATGTCTGAAGCAATAGTTGTGGGACTTATGGGAGTTGATGGATAAATATCCAGTTCAAATCTCTAAACTAAATCGCTGCCCCCTCCCTTCCCCAGCCCTGGCTCACCTTGCTGTACATGAACCTCTGCAGCTCCAACTCGGCGATGCCCAGCTGCCCGTCCTCCTCAGTGAGCCGCCAGCGGGCCTGGGCGAAGCAGATCTCCGTACGCCGCACCACGCTCACATCCTCCGGGGGCTTGCGCAGCTCCAGCTTGTTGGCACGCTGCAGCTGGAAGTCCTTGAAGCACCTGAGAACAGGGGAGGAAGGAGAGGGAGAGGATGAGAAACAAGATAGTCTGAGCATGAGAATATGATGAGGATGAACTGTACTTCAAATTCAAATTCAAAATGAGCTCTATTTGCACAACATCACACTTTAAAATGAGAGACATCCATCTCACCTGATCAGGATGTTGAGCTCCTCACTCTTCATCTGCATGTCTGTCTTCTCCTGGTTCAGCTGGTTCTGCAGCTTTAGGTTGATGTCGGAGAGCTCCTCGGTCCTCACCTCGTCCTGCAGGAACTGAGAGCACAGCACGGGACAGAGTCACAGAGGGGCAACCAGCGCTGCCCACACCTCCCTGTTCCTGGGCGTTAAGTGGCCAGGGCTGCTCATACAGAGCAGGGGGAGTACTGTGAGTGTACAGTGGGCTACAGCACGGATGGTGGTCTGTACTGTGAGTGAGAGGGGTTTATAGGGGGCTGGCTGGTCTGTGCTGGGGGGTGATGGGTGTTCTGTGCTGCGGTGCCGGCCCGTACCCTCATGTTGGAGTACATCTGCTTCTCCAGCCGGCGGATCTGGGCCACATGCTGGCGTACTGCCTCCTGCAGGTGGAGGATGCTACTGCGCTGCTCCTCAGGGTTACTGGAGATCTCCAGCTGGAAGCGCACCCGCTGCTTCTTCTCACTGTGCTCCTGGACACACACAACACGCACAAGGTACGAGACATATCAGAAGAGGAAGGGACAGGACAGTACAGAAGAGACAGGGAGATGTTGGTCAGGCATGGTCAGATGGTGGAGAAACACCATCTAGACCAACACAAAAGAGAGGAATTGATCCTGACATGGCCCACTGAGAGAAAGATCTCACGCAGCGGTCATCGGATTAAAGGACATTCAATGGCTTAATTAATTACTGGGCCTCACCTTGCGCTTGGGCTCCACATGCAGCAGCAGGTTGTTGACGATGTCCAGGATCATGGCGTACTGCACGGGATTGGTGGAGATCTCCAGGTCGTGGTGGATGAGGGTGAAGGTGTCGACGGCGCCTGCGAAGCACAGACAGCCACACACTGGCATCACTCACCAGGGAAGACTACTCTCCGGCCCCAGGGGAAGGCCTTGTCAAAACTGAGCTGAGGGTGGGGGGTGGGGATAGGAGACTAGGGGTCTGGTGGAGGGCTGGCAGATGCTCTCACCGTCCTGTTTCTTGAGCAGGTCCTCCTTCTCATGGCAGTTGTTGAACTCGGGTGGTTTGATCTGTGTGGCCAGCTCGGGGTCGATGTCGTGGCTGTAGCTGATGTAGTACATGCGGCAGCTGCAGCGGGAGATGATGCGCTGGACCTGCGGCGTGGGCTGCACCTGAGATGGCTGGTTCCAGTCTGGGGACACGGCACAGAGAGGGGCAGCTTAACAGGCCGGCACGGGCTCTCAATAACGGTCAGGCTCTCCCAGCAATATCCACACTCGCCAAGATAAGAGATCAGTGAAGGGGATGGAACCGGATTTTGGAAGAAAAACTAGATTTGTAACTTCCACCTTTTGTTTTTTTTCTCTCATTGGAGCTTGATGGTATAATTTATAGAACATCTGGAGAACAATTAATTCTATTTTACCCCCCTCCCCAATCATATGGACTTCATTGTGCATTCAATCACACTCAACTGGCCATTATTTAAGATGTCCATGTGCCACTCAGTGAGAGCTCTGGCCCCAGTCTCACCTGTGGTGGTGCTGACCATGCCACCCACCGCCTGGCCGCTCTCCATCAGCTCCAGCACAGAGTCCATGTTCCGCTGCCGATGCTCCTCGATGTTCTTCACCTGTGGGTGGCACAGCAGAGCGGGAGGTCAGACAGCGAGAGCGATAGCGACAGAAAGAGCGAGAGCGAGAGAGAGCGCGGGGGGTTGACAGAGGCAGGACAGACACATGACCAGTAGAGAGACAGAGAGCAGTTGGATAACATGAAGAGACAGTGGGTCAGACCTCCAGCCAGAGCTGCCAGTCCTCTTGCTCCGAGGGGTTGGGCTCCATGGTGGCGAAGTACTGCATGCCGTCCAGTAGGCAGGTCCAGGTGGTCTTCTGCTTGAGTGTGTCTCCGTACCAGGCAGGGTGGTGCTCGCACTGCAGCAGCTGGGCCTTGGCAGCCGACACCAGGACGCAGCCCGCCGTCTCTGTGCCCCGCAGCATCATCTGATGAGCACAGATGCATACCCATTAACTCGCCGTGATCGCAACCCAACTCACCATGAATCAGTGCGCAACTATGGTCAATTGTCTGAATATGGCATACAGTTTATAAAAATGATGTGGCAAGCAGAGGCAACCGTGTGTATTTGTGAGTGTGTGCACGCGTGCCTGTGAGTGCGTGACACACCTGACAGTTGACCAGCTCGATCAGCCAGTTGCGGTTGTAGACGTCGTCGGTCTGGCAGGCCGCGATGCCACACAGCTGGTCGCTCACGCCGGCGTCCTCCTCGGAGAACACCACAAACTTGTCCGTCTCTTCGATCAGCTTCTGCAGCATGGAGGTCCCTGTGCAGACACCGGCATGTTAAAGGGGTCATGAACTGCCTCCGAGGTCCACTTATACTGTTATCAAGATTTTTACATCGAAAAACATCATAATTTAGAAGTAATAGGCTATCTTCTGTCCTGTTTTGACCCCCTTAATCGGAACACACTGTTTGAATAGGCTAACAGTTTGCTAACAGTTTTGCATATTTAAACATTTTCAACTCCCCGTCAGTACACGTGTGGAATTGTTTAGAAAATTTCCGATGTTGAGAAATGGCAGCCGGTGAAATTCAGCCAAACATGTTTGATCCAGAGTCTGATCCCGAATCACAAGACAACGAACCTGCACCTCAAATGGCGAGGATACTACAGCCTGTGACAGCATGGGAAATAATAATCTTTATTTAGATTTATACTTTATGTATTTGTGAGGTAGTTAGCCTATTACATTATATTAGAGTTTAGCCGAAGACACGGTTTGTGTCGTTATGTTGTTAACATTTATGCATATTACACGTTTTATAATTTCATTGGTTGTTGCATATAAAGTTTAGATACTAGGCGTTAATACAGTTATATCTGACAAAGGATAATTTATGCTGCTTCATGTAAACGAAGTATAAATGAATGTACCATCGTTTGTCAGGCTGTCGTTCTTATTTTCATTGTCCATCATTTTCATTAAAGTAAAAAACTTGTCAATTGTTGTCTTCGGAGCATCTTTATCGTTTGGTTTCTGCATAGACCTGCGTTTGCCTCTGTCGTTATTTACCTACTATATGCGTGAATCGGTGGGCGGGGCTAAGCAGGCAGTAATGTAGAAGCAGGCGTTGATCTTCTGCGGAGGCGGGGTTTAGCCACACTATTACGTAATAGTGGCACATTCCACATCCTGTCGTTTTTGCAGATTGGCTTCAATATATGCTGTTTTTAGACTAACGAGAAAGTTTTGAGTTCTGAAACTTACAGGATGTTTTTATAGTACAATTACCTCTTATATGTCAAAAGATCAAGGGAACTTTGATTTCTCAGTTCCTGACCCCTTTAAAGTCAGACTTACACTGAGTTAAAGACCGGCCTAAAGACACACAGCAAGCTAGTCTGTTCAAGCTTTTTCACCTTACTCCCCTCATGACCTTTGAACCTTAGGAAAGGTGGGCGGAGGCCGTGGACACCTACCCTCATTCTGGCTCTTCTCCGCCCGGCTGGCAGCAACGGCGGGCGTGACGGGGACGGGGTTGGTGGGGTTGGAGGTGTAGTTGGACAGCGTGCGCTTGAGTTTCTTGGACTGGAGCTGGGTGTCGATGCGCAGCCCCTTGAGCGCCTCGGTGGACAGGTTCCTCTTGAGCACGGCCGCCTTCTTGTAGCCGTCGTAGAGGCCGAACGCGATGTTGCGGTTGGTGGTGGTCCAGGAGGCGCGCAGGTCCACCAGGCACAGCTTGTGGGTGTAGAAGGCACTGCCCTCCTCCTTGGCTGACACATCCTGCAAGGCAGTGATAATTTTAAAGTTAATGGTGAGGCCTGGAAGTCAGACCATGGCTGGAAGGTTAATCTCCAAGAATGGTGCTGGAGAAAACACTGAATTAAGCAACTAATTGTGCTCAACGTCGAACAGATGACATTAAAGGCCCTCAAAGGAATTAGTTTGGCAACTCCTTACTTAAGTTAAAATACTGATTGATGAGCAAAAAGTCATAGAGCTGCCCCCCTTCCACCCACTGCGTGGCCCCGGGACGGTACCTCCTCCATGCGGTTGCTCTGGCGCTGGTAGCTGAGCGAGGACAGGCTCAGCAGGTGGGTCTTCTTCACTTGAGCGTTGAGCTGGTGGTCGGCTGTCTCGTCCCAGGTGGAGGCCATGAGGTGGACGGTGACCAGGGAGAGCTCGCTGACCATCTGGGTGACGTTCCACTCTGAGATCAGGCGGCGCATCACTGTGCCAGCTGGGGGGCAGGGAGGGACAGGGACAAAGTCAGGGACAGCATTATGACTCCTACTGAATTGCTTCTCAAATGTTGTGAGCTGCAGCGTCTTGTGTATCAGACAAGATGATTTCATTAAATCAGTTTAATGAACTCTGGCCGTTGTCTCAGTAGTAACCCCCTCACCCTGTGGGATGAGTCTCTGGGTGCCGCGGGTGAAGACGTGCCCTTTGCTGCACTCCACCTGGATGCCCCGCTGCTGAGCGAAGGACGCCCAGTAATGCACCTGTGAGGAAACAATACACAGATGTTGTCTGATGCTTAGGAGTATAATAACTGTGGCAGATGTGGAATGCGCTGGTGATGAGATACAGATGTGACAGATTGTGATTGTGGCAGTTCACCTGCAGATGTGGGAAGCAGGCCGTGTAGGACATCTGCTTGTAGTGCTGTCCCAGCTTCTTTCGGCTCGGCCTCAGGTTGTTGAAGAGCTTTCCGCGGCAGATGGGCCGCGACACGCTGGTCCAGGTGGCCCAGAAGTTCTGCATCCAGCGCAGAGTGCTGCTGTAAAGCAGGATCCGGGGCTGGCAGGGCTCTGGGGGACCAAAACACAGCACAGCGTTAACACGGAGCACGGACTCTCACTCAACACGGCCAACCTCCTCAACCCTCGACATTGCCCCCGTCCCCCAGTTTGAGTCTCATCCCCACCCCCCCTCACCTCCGCGGTGCTGGTTGAGGTCCATGGTGATAGAGAGGTTGAGGTTCTCAGAGCGGAAGGCCCTGTAGGAGTCGTGGGGCTGCCCCGAGGTGACCTCCCCCACGCTCTCGGCCGAGCACAGCATCACGGCGTGGTGGTCGTGCGGGTTGCCGTGACACAGCCAGTGCAGGTCAAGGGTCATGCACAGGTTGGGCAGGTGCAGGAAGCAGCAGTCATCGTACCTGGAGAGCAGAGACGGTACAGACAATTCAGGAACACGAACCTGGAAAAATAGTCCTGTCAAACTAATGACATTAGATTTTGATATCAAAATAAAGGGAAAGTGTGGTTTTCTTCTACAACACTGCACTGACAGGAAGGGAGAATCAGGGCAGATAAATGTTCACTGAACCCAGCACTTGTCCCCTTTCCAGCTTCAGAATCGCAGCCCCTTTCCCAGTCTAGCCCCCTGCTGTACTCCCGTACTTGGAAGCAGTCCTGACATTGACGTCCATGTCTCCCTTGAACACAAACTGGCCGGGATTCCAGTCGAAGTTCAGCTTATTCCACTCCCAGTGCATGTTCTCCGTGGTGTTATAGGGGTCCTGCAACACAGAGCATGCACAGAGTCAGCTTTAATGAATGCCACCTGCAGGTAGAAATCCCAATAAAAAGGTAGAGTCCTAACACTGAAGTCCCTCTAGTGTAATTCTATCAGATCAAGCATCGTTACTGTAATAGAGATCAAATACAGATGCAAAGATTCATCTAGAAAGACCTATAGGCTTGCCAAATTAAACTCTGCAGCCTCAAACATTGTGCCAGTTCCCAGTCTCCCCACAAGACTGCAGCTACGACATGCAGATCTGTCCGTGAAGTTCAGCATCAGACCAGGGCTGCTGTCGACATGGCCCAGCCACCACACAGCACTGTCTTTGTGAGTCTCCTTGGCCCTCCGCCATAGGCTTATTACTATCTCTCTCTCTGCCAAGGCTGCTCCCATTTACTAAGACAGGGGCCTGTGACTAAGTACAGGGCAGTGGGAGGCAGAGACCTCGGTTGCCAGCTGGTGCAGGTTGGCCTGGTCGATGTCCATGACCCAGCGTCCGTGCAGCAGCAGCCTGCTCTTGTCCCACCAGGTCAGCGGGGGGCTCGGGTCGGCCGTGGGCTTCGACAGCAGGTCCACCGCCTGGCCGATCAGAGTCCAGGCTGGGTCCCAGCAGGGGCCCCACACAATGGTGTACAAGGAGATTTCCGCTGCGGGGGGAGAGGGAAGCAAGGCATTCAATGGGTCAGGACACGAATGACAAGTTGCGTGTAGGAACAGACATGCACACATCAACATGCACGCAGTCGTATACAAAGACTCTCGGACGCAGGTACAAACCCTGTCATACAGTTTTGCAAGGTACTTCACCTAGCTTTTACATAATTGATAGTAACACAGATACACATCTGCTCAGAGGATCATGTGTTCAAACAGTGGGTTTTTTCAAAAAATATAATTTATCTGTGATCATTCTTGCTTTATGGAGGCCTAGGAAAAAACGTCCACTTGCTCTGCTGCAAATGATCACAGAGCCAAGCAATTACACGGAGTGTCACAAAATTTGAAGGAAGTTATTTAATATTTTTGTATAGGTCATGAACATCACTCTGATACCAAAGCATCGTTCAGAATTGAAACATTTTAACATCCCTGTAACTTCCAACTAAACATTGTTAAGCTAGAAGTGTTTTTAAATATGTTGAACAATCGCTACCAAAAAAAGGGAATTTACAAAGCTACATTTTGGATACAGTGAACAATAAATACTAAACTTTAATTGTTAAGCAAACATTGTAAATTAGTCTTAGATGACATTGCATTCAAATAAAATCTTTTTTCAGCAGCATGTTTGTATGTATTGATTTCTGCTGTGCAATTGTAAGCGAAAATGGGGATGGTACCCAGTGGCAAAGACGGAGAGTTGCTGTGGATAAAAAATACATAACAGCTTCAATCAGTACAAACTGCTGCTGGTGATTGACACGGCATCCCAGCCTAATTTCCGGGATGGGTTTTTTAACTTGTTGCTGTAGTAAGAAAATTCAGGAGACTGACACCAAAGATCCTCTATCTAAAGAAAATGGTATCTTTGCTGATTCTGACATAGTGCCTCAAACAGCAGTGTTTGTCATGTGAAAAAATATCAAGTAACCAAAACAATAATAGTAAATTCACGGGAAGCAGTCAACTTCATGATTTCTTTGAAATTTTCAGGAACCCTAGTTATAAAAGAGAGCCTTGCAAGCTGTGTATCATAAAAACTTGGCCTGGCACTTTCAAATGGGAGACTGTAAGCCATCTCCCCCCTACAACTTCCCAATCTAGATCTCAAGTTTGGAGTTGCAACATGCTAGATACACAACTAGAAAGACTGCTGTGACTAAAGCCAAAGTGAGTGAATTAGTTATTTTCCTACGGATCGGTCTTGAACAGGTAGGGATGATCTCAGTGTGAGAATGGCCCTCTCTTGGGAACACAATATGGGAAACTGCTCTCAGGGCCCCAAGTTGCTGCTGCACTCACAGTGGAAGTCGTAGTAGAATTTGAGGGGGGGCATGTTCCTCTCCACCGTCACGTCCCCCCAGGGCTGTCCCAGCTTCACGGTCTGCCGGCGCCGCGCCCGGGGGTGCCCATCCTGCTCCGTCCCGATCAGTCGCCCCCACAGCTCCCAGTCCCGGATCTCGAACAAGTAGCGGGGATAGTCCCGGATGCGCACTGCATAGACACATTGGGACCATGAACACAGAGGGAGAGGAACACAGTGTAAAAAAAGGCAGGGAAAGATCAGAGACAGACCCACGAAGAGAGACTGTGTGGACAGAGAGGACGTGAAAGACTTTAAGACCCAGGGACCGTTTCCCCATCACAACCCCCTCTCAGCCCCTGCTTCACTCACCCAGGAAGGCAGTGACCTTGAAGTGGACGGCGCGGCACCACTGTACCACGAGCGGCAGGCCGTCGCGGGGGAAGGGGCTGACTCTGTCGATGTCCCTCATCTGCTCCTTGACTTGCTCGGGCCCGTGGAGGGACTGGTCAGCCAGCGCCACCACCTCCAGGTCGGACATGGTCCAGGTGAGCAGGGACTTCCTCATGGGAGTGTTGGTGTAGAGACGGCGGGAGCGCTGGATGTAGATCTCGATGTGCTTGCGCTCCAGCGAGGTGTACAGCTCCTCGATCTTGCGGGCAGGCAGCAGCTCCCCATGCTGCTTGCGGAGGTCCGACACCTTCTTGTCCAGCAGCTGCAGCCTCTTGGCACTCTCCTTGCTCTCGTCCTTCATCAGCTCGTAGTTGTCGCGGAGCTTGATCTCGAAAACGTCGTCCAGGAAAACGAAGGAGAACTGTCTGATCTTTAACACCAGGTCTGGGGGCAAGGGCTCGGGCTGCGTGGCGGCCGGGGAGCGGCGGTGCAAGGTCTTCAGCCACTTCTGCACGTTGATGGCCTTGTCGAAGGTGTTGGAGAAGTCGTACTGGTAGGGGAACTCCGCCGCCAGGCTGGGCACGGTGAACACCCAGGTGCGGTTGTGCTGGGTGGTCAGGAAGGGGAAGCGGTTGCGGTGTAGGATCATCTCCTCCAGCTCAGGCAGCATCTGCACCTCAGCCCCTGTGAAGGTGAAGATGTCATTGCCATCGAAGTTGAGGACCAGGTGCGGGGCCTGCAGGTGCACCGCGCTCCCGTGCCGTGTCACGGTCAGCCGGTCGGCGCGCAGGCGGATGTAGTTGTCCTCAGTCACAAAGGCCGTCAGCACGGTGCTCCCTAGCTGCAGGTGGACACTCAGGATCTTCCTGTGCGCCGCTGCTGCCGCCCAGCTCTCGGCCATGGTCTGCTGCTCCACACATTCCTGCTCCTGCTCCTGCTCCTGCCCCTGAGCACCCTGGTCTTCCTGATTGCCCCGGCCCAGGGTGCTGGCCAGAGTGTCCCAGCAGCCCCTGCACTCCATAAAATGATGGTACAGGAACATGTGATCTACTGGAGTCCACTGCAACCCCAGCTCCTCCTCACACTTGATCTAAAATTAGGAAAAGAGATATAAAAAAAGAACAAAGCACTGACGCTTTCATTTTATTTTAGAATCTGAATACAAGGCCATCTAAGTTAAAAATACCAAACTACACTCGACAGCATGCAAACACCAAGCACAAATCAGAGCACACACCAACACAGACGCATCCTGCAGGGTCATAGAACAAGGGATTATGTGAAAATCCAACAAATGCTTGATTTTTGGGATAGCTCACTGTAATATGTTGTTAGGTCATGGTATGTAGTTAAACAGACAGATAGCCAAGAGTGCCCTGCTCTGTGGAAGCAGGTGTATATGCATACCTCCAGGGCCCATGTGCTGGCATGGTAGTAGGTGGTGAGCGCGGCCAGGGTGAGGAGGGGGCTGGGGGTCTCAACCGCCGGGCAGCACGGCTGCATGGTCTCCGTGAGCGACTTCACTACGGACAGCGACACCCCCCGCAAAGACAGCCGGGCGCTCTCCGCTGTGCCCGCCACCGTCACCGTGTCCACACGCAGAGACACAGCTCCTAGCACGGGGCACCGGGGACAGAGACAGAGCAGCAGAGTTAGAAAGCGCTCACAGTTCAACCATCTTAAAAAAAAATAATCTGCACAAACGCACAATGGGAGACCAACAGAGAAGCGAGACGTGAGAGAAAGAGTGATGAGAAGAAAAAGTGCATGGCAGTAGTAGGAGTAGGGAACACAGGACAGCGAGCGAAAAAGAGCGCGAGGGCCACGGTCAATCACCTGCCACGTTGGAGAGAGAGAACATATTGACATCCTCAAAACTGCACTCCAGTCTGAAGAGCACAGGTGGGGGGTGAGTGGGGTGGGCAGCGGCGGGTTGCTCCCTGCCCTCAGGGAGAGGCTCCGGCAGGGGCTGGGCCTGGGGGTCCTCCGGCCCCAAAGGCTTCTGCTCAATGTCTCGGGACAGCAAGGACACCAGGTGGGACAGACACTGAGCGCAGGTCTCCGAAACCTCTACCTGCAGCCCCTTGAGGCAGGACTCCAGGAAGACCGTCTCGGACTGGCTGCTGGACTCCAGCTGGGGAATATTGCAGCTGCCCTGGAAAAGGACAGAGCCACAATCAGGGCCCAGCTCCCGTGCCGGAGTGCGGTGCAGCATTCTCCCCACATCCCGGTTCCTTATAGAGGGGCCCCAGATCTGGAGCTGAGAAACTGCAAGTTAACACCTGACACACTCAAACAATCTTCTCCTGGAGAGGAAATGCACTGGGATGCAAGTCTGATAGTGAGCACACACAAACACAGATAGATGGTTTGTTGGGAAGGAGAACATAATGGCTGTTTTGGTCATTTGGTTTTCTCTTGCCTTCCATGTCTTTTAGTAGGACAGTGAGGGGCCTATGCCATATAAAATGCCAAAGACTTAATTTACATACAGCAAGGGTAGGCAGTTCCAGTCCTCAAGGGTTTCAGAAGTATCTTTCAATTAGCAACTGATTAAGACCTAGAATTAACAGGGTGATTTGACTTCTCCTTGTAATACAACTGCAATTAAGTTATTAAGACCTGATGTACGTAGACAAACAAAATCCCTGTTTGTCCCTCGAGGCCTGGTGTTGTCTACCTCTGGCCTACAGCACACTGATGACTTTGCCTTTTCTCTGCAGACATGAGTCTAGTCTTGTTACAAAATAATGCAAAACTCAAAGATGGCATCTGAGAGGGTGAGGGAGGGGGCGCTACCTGCAGGGTGAGGGAGTCCAGGATCAGGGCCTCCCCCCAGACGTGCTTTCCGGGGGGGTGGGGAGCCTGCTGGATGTGGGAGCCCTGGCCCACACGCCACCAGAAGTGGTCCAGCGAGAGCGAGGTGCGTCGGTGCAGACTCTGGGTCCTCAGGCTCTGGGGGTCGGTGGAGATGTCCATCAGGTGCTGGAGCTCTGAGGACGGGACGGGACAGGGCAAGGTTGTTACACACCGCAGGGAGGGACACAACGCTGCCAGCGCACTTGAGGTTAGAGACGTGTCAGGTGTTACAAGCTGCACGCTTTTGGTAAACTAGCCCCCAGGTACTACACCTTGTCTGTGCTTGTAAAAGTGCTGGTGTGTAGAGGAAGTACTACAATGATGTTACACAATGTTTTACGATTGTTTTTTTGCACTGACTGAATTAATGTTGTACCTTATCTACTTTCCCATTAACAAAAGCCCATTGTTAGTCAGCGGCGCAGTTATCTAATCAGGCTGCGTTTGGCTTGGTTTGTTTGCAAAGGAGGTTTGACCGTGCAACTATTAATAAATAATCCTGGAGCTTCTAATGAATTTCGGTATGGTTCACATTCTCATTGGCAATGCGGAGTGAACAAAGAAAGCGCTGCAAAACCTGAGAAATGTCCAAATCTGTAATAATTTGTAACGTGATATTGATGGGAAGATTCCCAGGCTTTGTGTTTTAGGTGCAGCCAAAATCTCTGAATAAGACTATAGTGTGTGTTTTCTTTGTTGGCTTTAAGGTATCCAGAATAATGATTAACCTAGTTTGGTATAAAGATGTTTCACAGTTCAGGTTGGTATGCTAGCCGTTCTCACCGGCCTTACACGACCCTGTGGTAGTGCCCTGTGCCCTGGCTGTGCCGTCCTACCTGTGCTGGCTGAGAGGAAACCCAGGGCGAAGGGTGGCGTGTCACCCAGCTGCACCGACACGTTGACGTTGGAAACCGAGCAGTTGACCATGACCGGGGCATCCAGCTGGGGGAAACGCCTGCAGGACAGACAGAGAGAACAGGAAACCAATGCGTTTAAGAGAAACAAACATCATAGAGGGGCAATAAGAAATGCTTATAAGATGGAAGGCAATTAGGCAAACCCCTTACAGGGTCCCAGGGAACTACTCAAACTTCCCCCACACACAGAGCGGACTCAGCAATATTAGCTCCTGCAGCTCTCGCTCCATGCAGCGCTAGATGTGAAGCATCTTCCAGTGCAAAGCCCCAACGATGACCTGAGGGCTATGATCACCATCCCTCTCAGCCGCAGAAGGAAAAGGGAGTCTTACTTCTTCTTGCGGGCAGCCTTTTTACGCAGTAGCCTTTTCCAGGGCAACAAAGCCAGCCAGTGGGAGAATTCCTGGTGGCGGTAATGAATGATGCAGGTGTTGACTGTGATCGAGCCGGACACGTCCACGGAGGTCACCTGAGGACAGGAGAGGGGAGAGAGACCCATAAAACCAAACACACCATATGCATTTCGACGAGGGTGGAGTACATTTCCACCATGTCTTTAGTGGCAAAGACTCATCCACACTCAAAAAGCTGCTGCATTACTGTTAGGCTGCTTTTAGCTATTAGGAATGTAGGAATGAACGCGCGTCCCACCTGCAGGACCGTCCTGAGCGTGTTGAGACAGATGATTCGCTGGCGGCTCTGAGACAGCAGCAGCCCATCTGCACACAAACAGGAAGAGCAGTTAACACAGGGATCCGCTGTGCCATAAAGTGACACACTGTTCCATAGTACCCCTCGGGTGCCCCCATAGTGCCTAAAGATGCCCCACTGACCTTCCAGCAGGAGCTCCATGGTGCTCTGTGGGAAGCTGAGCTCCGGAGTGAAGCTCCTCAGAGGCAGCTGCTCATCCTCACGACTGTACAGCAGCTGCAGGGACTTCAGGGTCCAGTTCAAGTGCCTGGGGAGGAGAGGAGAGAAAAGACATCACAGCAGCTGCAAGTGAGAACAGATCCTGCCACGCCATCCTGGACTCTATCACACGGAGAGTCATGGTCAACTGCGAACGGGGATGATGACCTAGTTTGGACTGAACTACAATGACAGGCAACCCCAGTGTATAAGCCTGGGTGTGCGCAGGGCCACTGGACTAAGGTTACCTCTTCTGGCTGTGCATGGACAGGGTGACGTTGGTGTTCTCAAGTTCCACGTTGACCTTCTGTGGGACCAGCTGATGAAACCGCTCCACAGCTGCAGACTGGACATAGCACTCCTGTTCATTTTCTGAAGCGAGTCCGAAAAACAAGACAACACAAACCGTGTCAAGAGGACGCTACTGCGCTTTTGCTGCAATGTTTTTAGGCCCTAAACGGAAGTCAAATGAAGTTTAAATAATGTATCCGGGAGAATTTTCAGCATGTCGACTGTCAGTGTGAGGCTTGTCAGGGCTTTCCCAAATTTCCCCAAACATCACCTCTACAGCCTCTTCCTCGAATCCACTACCACTGCGATTAATCTCAAGGGTACTCTGGTCCTATTACTGAAACAACCTTGCACTCCAGAGGACAGAAGGGAGAGACAATGGCCGCCACAGCCAACACAGCCAAGAAAACACAATCACAATGATATACAGCAGGCAGGCACAGACTCCAGGCCTTGATAGGCTACAGAAGCATTGGTTTTTCATTCCATGTAAGCTTTCATTTCTTTAATTGTAAATAATAATTTGCTCATTTGGACTTTAATCTTTCACTGCTGTTTCATAGCGGCCTACTGAACTTCAGCCCTCCAAGACCACAACAGAGCCAGACTGGCGTACAGCGCAACACAGTGCTGAGGCTGAAGTGTTCACCTGTTTCCGAGAGTTGCGCAGCGTGCACTGGGGAGGCACCAGTCAGGAGCAGCTGGCTGTGGAAGAGACCCTCATGCAGTTCGGCCTGCAGGGTGCGCATGGCCAGGCCCAGCCTACCCGGCCGCAGCTCCGGCAGCCACAGGTCCCCGGTCAGCCCCAGGCTCAGAGACACCTCCGCCAGGCAGGAGTCCTGCTGCAGTCGGGAGACAAGGCAAGCGCCCGGGGGAATCAGGATAGTTTGACTGCTGCTCAGAGCCCCCCACTGACGCATACATGCACACCTTCTCCTGCTAGGTGGGCAAAGGTCAGAATTATAGAACATGGAATTGGAATTGCCGTAGTGAGAATCTTTGTGGGTGATCAATTCCACTTCACTTTGTGAAAACTGGGGTCATTCAAAGTGTGTCCCCGCACTGGGGTGAAATTATACAGTTTTCAGCAAAGTTCAGGCCTGATGGGAGTAATGGTTACATTATGTAAAAATAGATATGTAAAAAAGCAAAACAAATTAGCAGGAAACTAATATCACTGCCCACACTATGGCCACTGACCCTGTGCTCTGGCCCCTGTTCGCTCAGTGGCAGACTCACCAGTCGGCTGCTCTTCAGCACTTTGCTGCTCAGCTGGCCCACGGAAAACTCCCACGCCAGCCTATAGGTTAGAAGGGACAGACGGGCTGAGAGAGGACAGTGCGTGGGCATCGGCAAAGTAAAATAATTTCCTTCCTCAATTGATTACAGATCAGGCGGATGAGCTCTCCTACTGTGATGGTACAATGCACATTTTCTGAATCATAACAGACTAGACTCAACAGGGATGAAATTGCTTCCCATCACTGCTTTTCAGAAGGACTGCAGCCAGGGGTGTTTATAATTGAATAAAAGCATGCAATATACACAGTGAAGCACACAGAAAACATCTTATAATTATATGCGACTCTGTAAGGCAGCAGTGGCTGCTGTTTAGTCTGCTGCACAGAAGGCTGCAAAACGCTTTTGATAACCACATCCACTAAAAATGACAAGTGACAACAGGACAAATTCAGACCAGCGCCAAAACGAGGGGCAGGTGGTGTGTGTGGCGCTCTGCCCTGCTCACCTTTTCCCGTCGTGGTCCAGCAGCAGGGCGATGGTGGTCACGGTCATGTGCCACAGGGACTCGGGCAAGGCCAGATGCAGCACCATCACGTTCACAGAGTCCACGTGCAGAGAGAACAACTGGAGAGCAGGAGGAGACGCGCAGAGATCAGCAAGGGCCACCGGTCACTTTAAATACGCCCCCCCAGATTGCATCGCCAAAACAGCGCAGTATTCATTTGTGAACTCCTACCACTGAGGACACTCATAGGAAATAACGACCAGCACAGGATTGCATTGCACTGTATCAGAATGGTATCCCGTGTCTGTGCACTCCTTGGTACCTGAGACAGGAAACGCAGCACAGAGGGGCTGACTGGCAGCTTCCCTGGACCCGACTCATGACCTCTGACCTCTGGGCGCACCAGGGGCTCCTGCAGATCCACTCGGATGCGCGTCTCGCCCACACACAGCGCCAGGTAGCGGCTGAGAGAGAAAAGCTCATGGTTACTATGTGGGCTACAGGGATTTGTTCAACTTAAAGTCTGTAGGAAATGAATCTTTGAAAAATACAAAATAAAAGATCTGGCTTTCCTATTCTTCAGTGGTAGGTGTGAAAAACACAATGGTTTGAAGAAATATTAAAAAAAGAATGCTGGTACTTTTTGCTTTTTACCTAAAGCACCGGGAACCCTTAGAAAGATTACCAGTATAAATTTGGGCACTGTTCCTGTTTTTTGTCAAGATTTTCTATACTTCTTCATGATTTACCACAATTTCACTTGGTCTTCCTACATTATTCACACCACAGGATAGACTAAAGGGTATGGGGATGAATACTGATGTATTATGAAGCTAAACTTTGCCTACGGGGACCCAAACAGCGTACGTGAAACCTCAGACTACACTGACTCCACTAAAGCAGCTGGCAAGCAAGTCAAGGCAAGGTAGACAGTAGCAGACTCTGAAGAGCCTTGGAAACAAAAGCAGGATGCCTCCCTGCTTGACATCCTGAGACCTCCTCCATCCACCGTTTCACAGCTGCACTCACGGCAAGTCCTGATTGAAGAGAGAGCTGGAGAGCCAGATCCTGTCGATTTCCTGTGAAGTAGAAATAGCAACAGCGGTTGTCTGAGACGGAGGAGCAGTGGCAGTAAAATCTGGGCAACAAAAGAAAAGCAACAACACTAAAATAATAAAAGAAAAGGTATTTCTGAAACATGTGATCAGACAATCATTGACTGGGTTAATGTAGAACAGACACAGTTAGCAGTTATCCTGTACCGATTTGAAAAAAAAGGCAATGATTATTGTACAAATGTGTTCTGACACAGGACCCTGAGAATTTAAAGATTTAGATTTTTCAGAGGTAATGGTCTGGCCTCATTCCAGTATAGTTAGTGACTCAGGCTTTTTTTAAACATTTTTTTACAGTGTTTATAAAGTATTTGAGCACCATCAAATGGTCAAACGAAGCAAGCGCAGTGCCTGACAGTGCAAAGGTTTCAGCGCTACAAAACCGCTGCAGTAGAAAAACACGGGGTGGGTTTGAACTTGACCTCACTGTAAGATGGTGGAGACCGGCCCCGAGCTGGCCGGGTTCACAAACGCAGAGATCTTGGCTTGTGTGGCACCTACCAGCGTCTGCTGTGGGTGGAACTGCAGGCTGATCCCGCGGACGGAGAAGAAGCCCACCGACTTGATCTTGAGGTCCGCATTGAGCCTGCTGCGGAAGAAGCGCACAGCCAGGCGACAAACAAACCATCTGCAGGGAGGAGGAGAGGGAAGGGGATGGGTACGTCAGTGCTGGGAAGGTTGGGTATTAGGTGTAGGGACAGCATGCAGTCTAATCCAGTTCCCTCAGGTGCTGAACAGATCAATGGCTAATGTGTATGCTCAGTCATTAGAAATTGTCAATCTGGGGTAATATAATGTATATATACCTCCCAATATAACAGGAATGTGGCTTTTATTACCAAGTCTCAAGTTAACTTTTTAACAGCAGATAATTAAAAAAAAAAAAAACTGTGATTCATACATTTTACTCAATAACGACACCGGGTGACTCCAGGACAAGGGAGGAGAATCACTTGTCTAACCCAGTGATTCCTAACATCGCAAGAATGGGCCGTATCGTTGTCCCTGCCTGCACCTCTTCATTTATTGCATTGACATGTCCAGGCATTATTCATTGTGCACCGTCAACCATGTAACAGCAAAACCTTGGCTTTCACTATGGTTTACTGTGGCCTGGTCTAACTACAGCTGAACAAACGTTGGTCAAAGCTTCGCAGGCAACTCACCAGGCTACAGAAAGGGTAGAGGAGAAGGAGGAGAAGAGACTCAACAAAAGAGAATGAATGCAAGTGTACTTGGTTTAAAGTCAAACGGGGAATTGTGGGAAATTGTAGTGGCCTAATGGGTTAACAAAGACTGGAGTAGAAAAGGCAGGCTGTTTAAAATTGTTCAGGAGAGTGGACAAGGGTGGATACAGGTTTGACTCATAGGACAGGCAGCTGATAGACAGAAGTGGGCAATTCACTTTACACGCCAAGAACTAGGCCTCTGGAAGCTGCCCTTCAGAAAAAACACAAAGTCTTCTTACGTAATCTGATGTGCCACTAGAGACGCTGCCCGTTTCTGTGCTGCAGTTATTGAACGAAGATGCTCGGCTCAAAGTGAGATTATGTGAGATGTGAAGGGCTACAGACACAACACATACTGAGCTTTGTCTGTACTTGAGGTGTGAATGTGTATCATCCATTAAAACTAGCAAAAACCATTTGTACATCCAGGTAAGCATACAGGAAAATGCATTAAGTATTTCTGTCAAAGACTGCAATAGAATCATCTTATATTAGTGATATCTCATATTACTGTAAGAGCCCTACAGACTGTGGACAAATGTGCGACTCCAGTACTTTTTCCCCCCTCGTTTAAATTTTTCAACTGTGCTCCGACGCCGACAAGATGTGACAGCTAGAAATACTACACAGAGCCACAGCTCAGGTCCGGCTAGCTATTATGGCATCACTTGAAGAGAGTCGGAGAATGGCTAATTTTTATTTTTTTCCCCCTCTCTCTTTCTCTTGATGCACATTCAATTGTCTGTTTAGACAAGTCAACACTTGTGACTGTGAACAAAGCTGCCCTATTGTGCTGGCTTTCACAGCAACACAGGCCGCTGAAAAACGAAGCCTGCGCTGATGGAATCTGCAGCACCCGAAACAAGAGACCTCTGCCGAGCTGCATCGCTGACTACAGAGGTTAGCACAAGTTGGGGAATAATTATCTGATGCTTACTATACAAACCATCAAACAAAATGATAATCTGTGTTTCTGGACAGACCGTGAAGGCAGTTCCTACTAAATAAGGGTTGAACTCTGGAATTAAAGCAACGCCACCTGTAGGATTTAATTGCCAACTAAGTTTAAAGGTCTTTTTCTTCCATCTTTCTTGTATGCAAGGAAAGCAAATACTTACAGTACTTGTATAGAATCTTTTATCTATGCATCAAATTAATAAAGTATACACAGGCATGCATCCAAAAAAAACATGAACAAATATACATAACAATTGCATGAAACCAACAAGTGTCTTAAAAATAATAAGACACGACTTCCCCCTGTCTCTGACCTTCTGACTATGAATGGGTATTGTTGAGTAATGAGGTATAAATAGGCACACTTCCAGAAATGATTACACAATGAATATATAGATGAAAGATCTACTTGAGTTTATTTAGCCAAACACACAAGTCTTTTCACAAACCACCTTCTGACAACAAAAGTGTTTAGGTAGGAAAAACTAGGTTTGCAACCACAGATCATTACACAATGCAGAAATAAACTGTCCAGAATCATTGCTTTTCAGAAGTGCTGTGCTGCAACTTCAATGTTGCTTTTGAAGATTGTTTGTTTACTTGGTTGTTTGAAGAAGTTTTGAGTCCCACTGCATATAGCTCAACTTTACAGTTCAACTCTGTGTTTGCGTTCACACCCTGAAAACAGGTACAGGAAGGTTTGCTCTGCTTTTCCTCCCACCCTCTTTACTGACGAAGTGGAAGAAATCCGTTTGCACATGTCACAAGTAAAATAGTCCTTATTTGCCACACACTAACATGAAGTTGTAAGGAGGCGGCTTTATATCAAATGCAGTAAGGACAGTGTTTTTGTGAGTGGAAGTATGGGAATATACCAGGACATTGATACAGCCACTTCAAACACTCCTAGACTTCGAATATGGACTTTTGGCAAAATAAAGCAATAGCAAAACACAGTTGAAGGCAAGAAAAGTAGATCTTACCTGAAAACGACGATACCAAGCGCCAGCAACAGCAGGGCCAGCAAGATCAACAGGATAGTAGACATGTTGGAGGGTCACATTTCCCGCATTCAGCCCACACGGTGTCCCAGGAAGGAATGTGACCCCGCAAAGTGACGTAAGCACGTCCCGTCAGGACACCTGCAAGCGCTGCCAACCCGCGGGGCAATAATACAGCTAATATATAGATATAATATAGGGTCTGTACTGCACCATATAGACCACACAATCGATCTTCCTCGCCTAGACCACCCTGGTGACTGATCTGATGCAAAGTAAGCGATTTCACTTAATCAAGCTACACTTCAGCGTCATTGATATCGATAAATGTGAAAGATACGTGTATATATAAAAAGTCACTCCCACCAGTCGCGTTTTAATGCAATATAAAATACCTCATATAAATACTAAATCATAATACAAATGAAACCCAGAACATTGTGTAGCGTGAATATGTATCTTCATATAGAGCAACGATATACTTTAGACGTACGCGTCTTGGGTTAGGCTCCAATCCTAACACTTATCCGGCTACGTGGCTTTTCCACATTAGTGCACGATATCTGAACTGAATCACCTTCTCCCCTCCGACGTGCACACCTGCCCACCCCCAAAAGCAGCAGATCTATCCGGATTGCATGTCTCGGGTGCAGTGACCCTGGCTGCTCCGCCGTTTCTCCCTCACGTTACGTCTACCCGT
Source organism: Amia ocellicauda (assembly GCF_036373705.1). Taxonomy (NCBI): domain Eukaryota; kingdom Metazoa; phylum Chordata; class Actinopteri; order Amiiformes; family Amiidae; genus Amia; species Amia ocellicauda. Next base: position 2,475,658 of record NC_089871.1, on the reverse strand, counting down.
ACTGCCCGTGCCACACACCTCCGATCCGCCGATACATGATGAGGGAGACCGGGGTGTGGATACTACTGGTTTGGCTTGGTTTCGTGTCACTTCACTGCACAGCCGGGGCTGCTGTGCCAGACAGCCCGCTTCTCTGGAGTGCAACTCCCCGGGTCTTTTTGACAGCTTCGCCTGAGCTGGAGGCTACGGCAGCCAGTCCTCGTCAAATCAGAGTCCCGTCGCTGCTGTATTACTACCAGCAGCAGCACTACGGCTCTTCCCTTCCCCCGACCCACTTAAATATCTCACTTCCCCCGGTCCCGACCAGCGGGTTTTCTTGTGTCTTGTATCTCCTCAAGGGTCCAGCCTGCAAATTTCGGAGTTGGACCCCCAGTCGTGCGCTGGGCTTGTTGTTTTACACGGCGGGCAGCACAGCGACGCGCTCCGCTTTCCAGCCGAGCGTGAACTATCCCGGAGTTCAGCGTTAGAAACAAGCAGAAGTGGCGCGGCCTACCGTGTACTTCCCCAGAGTTTAATATCCGCCCTTCCTCATAAGCTTTCTTTACTAATAAATTACATTTTTAATTGCTCGCTAATATAGTAAAACAAAGTGAAGGTATGAAAAGTAACACTTCAAAATAAGTACATTTTGTTTATCCATTGGAAGATAGTTTGTTGATGGAAATACAGATTTAAGAAAATAAAAAACTGAGAAAACAAGCTAGTGTTTGTTGTGTGTGTGGGCAGCTGCTATTGCCCCGTCTCACAGCACTGGATGTGTGCTGGAATCATAATTTGGTCATGGAGGCCTGGACCTGCTTAGGTGTCCTTGAAAGGAGTCAGTGGCCCAGCCCCTTCTTACCAAAGATCCCAGCTGGATTAACCTGCAGTCGCCTGGCTCACAGTGGATTCGTCTGCAGGCTCCTGGTGACAGCCAAGCCCCCCCTCCCTCCACCCACTGGATAAAAATATCCAGTTTGAATAGTTTTATTTAGACATTTGTTTGTTTATATAGATGGTCAGTGCACAACAATTAATTTCCACAGTGCATTTAGGCCACGGAATATGGGACTGCATTTTATAATGCAAGATAAGGCAGAGAAGGATTTTGAGGAGTTACAGTAACTCAGGAATAACCTACTGTAACACCTCAAAATAATGATGAAATGTGGGGCATTTGTGGGGTCTTGGGGTTGGTTTTAAGTATCAGGTATTTATTGTATCAGTTTTTCGCATCTGATGTCATCACCTTTTATACCCTTCAGCGTGACTTTTACCAAGTATCTTAAGCCACAACTTTATTTCCCACAATTCCCTATAATAAGCCCGTCTTTACTGCTTACCGAACAAAACCAGACTTTGAACCCTGTCTCCCCTTACCTTAAGAGCAAATTAGTTCATAAAACAAAAACAAGATGGACCCAGCAGTTTTTATTATTTTAAAGACACTGGTGGTGATTATGAACCAGACACTTTACTTTTTTTTTTTTTTACTCAGTTTCATAATTTAATCACCTTTTTGATGCAGTTAGATAATCAAGGTTCCTATATGTTCCTATCTAAAGATCAAGGCTAACCCATATTGATCTGTATGAAGCAGGTGTAGACAATCTGCGGTATAAGATGACAAGTTTTGTTCCTGTTATTGTTGTAAACAAGGAACAGGTCATATGACAGACCTTGTGGTACCATCATATTCAATCACATGACACCGCTCACCCTGTGGCTGGAGAACGTGTTGCCAGAGATCTGTGAACACATTCCAGTAGGAAGTGACCTGTGAGTGTGGGTTCAGCCTCAACTAGTGCCTCCTGGTCTAAAGTCTGTCCACATACCTGCATCTCATGGCAGAAAACATCCATTATCAAACCCCACTGTCCAAATCAGCCAGAAGAAACTGGTCACTCTCCCCCAAACCCAGTGAAGTGACCACAGTAGAAAATCAGGATTCTCAGTCTTTTATTCAGTGGGAAACAGTCAGCTTTTTGAAGGTTATACAGCACACGAGAGGTAGCCCCTTCGACATCATGTACAAGAGCTTTGCACTGATTTGAAGTAAATAATAGTTGCCTGGTGCCACACTTTATAGTAAAAGGCCTGTGGACTGATTAACTGTAAAGAGTAATCCTGTGTCAACTTCTGAGGAATGGGAATAAATCTCAACAGTCCTAACCCAACCCATAATAAATTATAATAAAACTCAGTGTCTCCAGAAGGTGACTTGGAGGAGGAGCCTGGTGGGGAGAGAAAGAGGGGGAAAGCAATGAAGAGAAGCCTACAGGATAGTTTTTGACAAGGAATGTTGTGGATCACTCTGGATCCTCCCTGCAGGTCCAGCAGAGCCTCCCAAGACCCGTCAGGAAAGTCCGTGTCCAGCCGCCCCCACCACAGCTTCAGGCTGAGGCCTTCTGCTTGTTGCGCTTGGCAAACCATTCATCGCTTTTGTCCGCGGTCATCGCCTGCCAAGCCAGCAACACACAGCGCCCATTAGCACTACACACCAAGCACCTCTCTGGCAATGAGACTTTTCTTAAAAGTATCTGAAAATCTATATTCTGCTGATTTAAAAAAGCCCTTCCACCAATTTCAGGCTAATCATATGAATATAAACACACACAATGATGGAAAGCTGCATCTCTAAGCACCAAAGAAATATCGGATCGATAGGACTGATTTTAAGGGTATGGATGGGGCAAGGCAATGTTTTTTCTAGCACTTTCTATGAGGTGCACCTCTGTACCCCTGTGTAAGTGCAGCCTGTGGACTGAATCTGGGTTCTGGAAATATGAAGATGCTTGTTATTCGATTGTCTTCTCGCTTGGTCTCCCAGATCCCTACTTTGTGGTCAGTTTTAGAGAAATATGTAAGTACTATGGGTTTTTATTCCTTTATATTTTTATAGAGGAAACAAAACAGGCCTCTATGACCAAACTGAATCAAGATATATTACAGCGCATAGACCATTTTTGTTTTTAAATATGAATATTGGTCCAAACTCAAGAGAATCAATGCATAATTGATTAAATGATAAACATTAAAGAAAGGTGTTGAGCAAAAAAACAAGACATTTCTCCTATAGGCTTCCTTAACACTGAAGATTGAACGTAGATTAATTGCGAGCACAGACTTCTTGTCATGTTATTAAAGGCGTTCTGGACGCTGCACTCACCGCATCCAGCAGGGTGTTGGCACCGGGGTCCATCCTGGACAGCTCTCTGAATGCCTCATCCCCCACAAAGCAGATCTCGTGGCCATCCTGAAGAGCAGAAGAGAAATTAACCCAATTCAATTTGAACACCGTTTTGTTTCTTTGGCCTAGATTTCAGTCTAATATGGAATTATGTTAAATCAGTATTAATGTAATTAATCCAACCACTCAGTGGACATGGCTGAGTCTCTTAAAATTAATTCATTTTAGGTTATAACAATATGGATTTCATAGTACTTGGGTCCCCCTTCCCCTAGTTTTCACCTCCTGTCAACCCCCGGATTGTGTTTGGTATTTCCCAGCACTCACGGGATCAACCAGGATCACCACTTCCACTGTGGCCTTCCCGGGGGTGTCCAGGCTGACCAGAGGCGTGAGGATCTTCTGGCTCTCCTTCTTCATCTGAGCTTCGATTCCCGGCAGCTGGAGAGACCACAGCCCAGGCCGCTAGGTCAGGACACACACTCCACACAACGCAGCTCCCCACTCACTCCAGCAACACTGCACTGTCCAGCACATTTATTTGTAAATCCCTCTAATTAATCAATGAAGGTGCTTCCAACTCAAGTAAAAGTCAAGTCAATGTCACTGTTAACATTGGGTATATCAATTGGGTAACCAAGATGTGAGCTGGAACAAAGCCAGCAGGCTGCAGGGTGCTCCAGGAGAAGGGCTGAAAACACACAAACCCCCAGAATAGAGAGAAAGAGGAAGCAGGCTGCCCTGTTACTTCCTTGTTTTGTTAAAAAAATGCCTGTTATTTATTCCCTCAGTTGCCAAACACAGTTCTAAAGCTTCCTAGGGTCTCGTGAAGATTTATGCAAACAAGGCCATTTCTCTGTAAAGGCACTTTGTTGATTAAGGAGGCACTTCTCTCCTCTCTCCATGGAGATAGTAGGCAGACCCAGGGTTGTGATTCTGCTCACTCTAGCCCCGAGGTCCTCTCCTATGTGGATGCCTCCCCATTGCCTCCCCATTGCCCCCTGTCTGTAACCCCTGACCTGCTCTCTGGGGCAGGAGAAGGCGATTCTCCCGAAGGCCGTCCCATGATCCACTGGCCCACCGATGTCATGCAGCTCCAGTTTGCACTGTGAACACATAATCATATATCACATATACACATGTACTCACACATTCCATAGTTACACAAAAAGCCTCAGCTCAGGCAAACATCACACAACTGCGCCCCCCTGTGGCTTAGCAGGCAGCTGTGAGCTCTTTAGTGGTCTCAGCTGCATCCGTCCTCACCCCTGCGCAGTACCTCTGCTGCGCTGTGTCGACTCCCAGGCTGCCAGCACATGTTTAGGAGGACTCAAAGTGGCAAACCTTGATTCAGGGATTGGCGATTCCAAGTGCATAATTAAAAAAATTATAATTAGAATCAATACTCAAGTCTCAAACTCCACCTGCGTGTCTGAAAAGCCCAGCAGCACCGTCCTCCTCCCCTCGTCCCTCTCAAACACCTGCATGCCCAGCAGGGAGCTCCAGTACGCAGTGGAGCGCTGCAGGTCCGACACAGCCAGCGTCACCTTCTGCACAGGGTCTGCAAAAAACACCACCACACTGACACTGCTGCTGAACACACACACAACACTGAAGCTGGTGCTCAGCACAAGCACAGGCAAGAGCGTTACACGGTTACATCAAAGCCTCAAATAAAAAATAGGCTCCGCTGTACTAGGAGCTTGAAAGCAGCGTTTGAGGGACCTTTACATCTTGCCAATGCGTCTTGTAATTGGAACTAATCACTATTGGTTCAAGACCTTTAAAATATGCTGTAAACAACATCTGCTCGCTTGTGTCGTGAATATTGTTCCAGGATATTATTCACCCTCCCGCCTGCAGCACAACTATAATGCCGTGAAGTGTAAAGTACTTGAAAATGGAAATAATGCCACAGCGTAGGGAATTCCAAGCGTTTCCTGCTTTTCATCCCAGCTGAGCTCTGTTACTTCAGTGAGGATTTCGATTGAACTAATTAGCTCTGAAAACAGTTGAGGAGATCAAGCCACCTATAAAAAGACAGATGTAGCTTAAAATCTGCAGCTTTTTAGGCAGTGAAAACCATTACAAAGCTAATTAAAAATTAACTAACCAAATTATTAGTTAATTCCCCCAACTGAGAGCTCAGCTGGAACACAGACCCAAACCAAAGACACTCGATTGCCAAAGACCAACCCGGGCCTCCCTGCCTTACTATTAGCAGAAATCGCAAACCCAGCCATAGTGCAGAAGGAAAGAAGGGTGTTTCTCCCTTTACATCCGTGGCTGTGAGCCGAGTGGAGGTGCCCACCTGTCTCGGGCTGGTCCTGGTCCAGCAGGGTGAAGCGGTACCCGCCTGGAGCCTCTGTGATGAAGATGCCATCCCCCGCCTCGGTGAGGGGCCAGCCCAGCCGCCTGGCGTTGTTCACTGCCTGCCTGGACTGCACAGTGAAGCCCTGGAACGACAGGTTTTATTGTCACACTGCATAAAACTCCTGTCACAAGCGACAAGCACAAAAACTGTGCATTTAAAGGATTTTATTGGCCTTAGTAAGTGAAGAGCTCAATCAGGTCGGGGAGCCAGGAACGCAGGGGATTCACTCACCAGGAAGTCGTTGCCCGGCCGGTACTCTCCCACGCCGTAGTTGTAGGTCAGCTCCGCCACAAAGTGATCGTCCTCAGGGCCAAACCCTACCATGGTCTTACTCCACTTCCCATCGTATGGACTGCCAGACCAAACGGACACCGACATTCACACAAAGGCAGGGGGTACAGACAGACACATTGCCAGGCCTAATCTTGGACTACAACGTGGCAGACTGAGAGTGGCATTCTGTAAGCATTGCGTGTTTCTAACCCCCTTTCCTGAGGATATATTAATCCTCAAGAACACAGTGTGACTTATATAACACAAACATTAAATATATAATGTCAATTTACCAGACCTCTGTACATGACATGCCAGGTTCTTAATAATTTAATTACTTTAAAAACAGTTATAAAGCATTGCACGGTGGAAAGAAAAGAGACAGCGCTCTTAACTACTAAAAATACAGGTTTTGGACCCTTAACACTAGCTGCAATGCTATGGTGATGCAATAAGTTTGGCAATCGCTTTTATTTTTAAAGAAACATAATCAGACCTCCGCAGTATTGGCAATGTGGGGAAGGCAGCAATGATAACGAGCTGCCAGAATGTCTTACCCATTGCAAGTGGCTTTGCATCCCTCTTCAAACTCCTCATGACGCAGGATCTACAATACAGTTAAATTAGTATTTCATTAGAAGACTAAAATAATTCATAACAGCAATACATACACACACAAATGCATGAATACGCTGCCTTTAAAAATATATACGTACTTGACAATGACATAAGCGCTATAATAATAATAATAATAATACAAATGTTATCGTTTTAAATGTGGGTAAACGTGGTGACTTCTAGTCCAAAACACAAGTGCATGACACAAGCATAATCGGCACCAATGCACAGACCTTGTGATAATTGCACAATGCACCGGAGCAGAGAGATTAGATTTGCATTGAAAGTTTCTGTTATGCAATGAAAATGTGTTTTTATAATGCAACTTCCCCTGGGTTGTTATCTTTCCTAAACTATGTGGAAATTCACATTACTTTCATTCCCAGCACATCCCGATAGAAAGCGGCGGTCTTGCGTCTGTCTCCGACTTTAAACACAAAGTGCAGAGCCCGTCTGAGAGCCATGACAGCCACCAGCGCACCCCTCTCCCTCCCTGCGGCACCGATAGAGCCTTTTCACTTGCGTCACAGCTGGCTAGCCACTACGTCATTTCCGTTCGATCAAGGCCTCCTAATCAACTTAGATGCCGGAAATAAAAATAAAATCAGCACAATGACATATCCATAGCAATGCAGTGATAGTATTTCTAAACTCCCGGCATAGTGTGTTATTCCAAATGTATTTAATGTGTATAGATATATAACTATTTCATTGTAATAGTAAAGCACTAGTAAATCAATACATGTATTTTCATAATTAATACACATGCCCATTCAAACTTTTGCACAGTTATGGTTTGAATACATTATGATAGTAGTAAATACTGACCTGTTAGAGTCAAATGACGAGCCTGGTCGCAGCTCGACGGCTCTTGATACAACTACACTTCCTGGACTATTGACGTCACAGGTGACGAAGAGCCAATGAAACACCCGGATGCCAGAGTCACAGTAAACATGGCGGCGCTGGTGAGAAGCGTGAGTCTCCGAGTCCTGGCTGCGGAGTCAAGGACCTTTCTGGCGGGGCGAGAGAAAGCCCTTGTCGATGTCAAGCGATACGTGAGGGCGCTGAGACGCAACCCCGTCAAGGTGCTGTACCCGGGAAATGATACCGATCAGCTACTGAAATCAGCGGGCAAGCCCAGGGACCGGGGGCACCCACCCGCCACAGACAGCGGGAAAAACACCGGCCGGGGGGCGAAGAGAGAGAAACCGCAAAGCCAGGGCAGCTCCGTCCCCAGACACGGGGCTCACAGTCAAGCTGGCCTCCGAGCTGGAGAGCGACTCCCCCCGGCGGAGCATGTGCGGAGCAGCGCGGTGGCCGGCGCTGCAGACCCCGGGGACGAGCTGGACGGGCTGCGATACGAGAAGGCTTTCCCTGGAGACAAGAGACTGGCGTGAGGGCTCTGCTTTTCAGCTCCATGGCTGCGCGTAATCTGTCGATCCTGCAGTGACAGTATTTCAATTGCATGTAGACGTACCACTAGTTTGCCTTCTTAAAAACATTTTAATAAGAAGCCATATGTATGTATGTTTTTTAGTCAAGGCTTTTCATGTAAATGTAAGATTTAAAAAGCACAGCTGGTCTGGGCTGCTGTACAGAACCACTGGCTCACAGTAAGACCTGGAGTGGCTCAAAATACTGTGCAATAGGAGTCTGTTACTCCTTTACTACTTCGTGGTTGATGGATCAGCATCCCAGAAAACTGCTGGGTTGCAGGATACCAAGTTAAAGTCATGGTTTTAATCAGGTATGCTTATAGTTAGGGAGCTTGCATTCCCTTGCAAAGACCCATTCAGCATTTTCAGTGTCCCTTATGGCACAGTGCGATCATATTCTTGCTTGATCATTTTAATTGTGGTGAGGATGTCACCTCTATCGTTAAAATAGGCCCCGATGTCACCTCCCAAATTAGTAACCTTGGTGCAAAACTTGCAAAAGTATTCCATTCTAAAAAACCTGTCCTGTCTCCAAGTGTTCTCCACTGGGGGCCTTCCTGATCAGTTATGGTACCTGAATTTGACCAGCTGCCATCTTCCTTCCAGGAGGGTGGTGTGCGTGGCACGCTCCCGCACGTTTCGAGAGAAGCAGGGCAAGGTGCTGCTGGAGGGCCGGCGGCTGATCTGCGACGCGCTGGCGGCGGGCGCGCTGCCCCAGACGCTGTTTTTCAGCTCCGTGGACCAGCTGAGGACGTTGCCGCTGGACAAGCTGAGGCGCGCCTCCTTTGTCAAAGTCAAGTTCGAAGACATTAAGATCTGGTCTGACCTGGTGACCCCGCAGGGCGTGATCGGTGAGGAGTTATGATTCAGTTGTTCAAATGCATTAAAAAGCAAACCATTATTGAAAATGGGGAAACTAGCCCCCTGTGTGATAACATTTCCCCCCTGACGGTGCCTGTTGTTCCACAGCCATCTTCTCCCGTCCAGAGGTGGGCAAGCTGGTGTTCCCCCAGCAGCAGGAGCCGCTGCCCCTCTCTCTGATCTGCGACAACATCCGCGACCCGGGCAACGTGGGCACCATCCTGCGCTGCGCTGCTGCCGCCGGCTGTCAGAGAGTGCTGCTCACTCGGGGTAAGCTCTGTGCCACAGGGGTAAATACTGTGCCACGAGGGTACATGCAACAAGGGTAAATATTGTACAGCGAAATTATATATCAGGGGCAAATATAGCAGTGGAATATTACAGAATAATAGGACAAAATACTCCACCAAGGGGTGCCAGTACAGTGCAGAACGGGGGTTAATACTGGACTGTGGGGGCTATTGTAGAGGTGCCCGCTTCAGGAAAGCGTCTCAGTCCTGTCTCTCCCCCGCAGGCTGTGTGGATGTCTGGGAGCCCAAAGTGCTGCGAGCCGCCATGGGCGCCCACTTCCGCGTGCCCATCGTTCCCAGCCTGCACTGGGAGGAGGTTCCCAACTACCTCTCCGAGACGACCACCGTCCACCTGGCCGACAACTGCAGCACCGCCCCTGAGGGCCCCAAAGAGGCAGAGAAGCCCCCCGCCCCGCCTCGCAAGGCAGGGGACTACGGCTGGGTGAGCAACCGGCCGAATCCCAGGAGGTCTCGCTATGAGGAGTACGCCATGGAATCTGATTCGGATTCAGACTCTGACTCTGACTCGGAAGAGGAGGACAGGGGTGCCAGGCTCACTCTCCCCGCAGTGGAGTCCCATCTGTACCACCAGGACTGGACCGGGGGCCACACTGCGCTCGTGATTGGTGGGGAGACCCATGGACTAAGCCTGGAGGCGCTGCTGTTGGCCGAGAAGACCGATGGGCGGAGGCTGTTGGTTCCCATGGTGGAGGGAGTGGACAGTCTGAACTCCGCTATGGCCGCCAGCATCCTGGTATTCGAGGCCAAGAGGCAACTGACCGAGAGAGGCAGGCAGGCAGGCTGGAAGCAAGGCTAAATCCACGGCCTAGCGACACTCTGACTGGACTGACACGGTGCTGTTCTTGACCTGGCTCCAGCCCAGTACGGACCTGGTGATTGAAGTTATTGCTGAATAAATAACACATGATTGAGAGTGATCGGTTCATTCGTTCATCACTGTAGCTTTAGAAAACCACACATCAACACAATACACCACAAAGAAAACATCCCTGCTCGTGAAAGCATGCTTGAATTGGAAGGGGTTTTGTTTAATCAGTTATTCATATGACTTCCGCTCTGGTTAGCCACCAACATATACACAGAATTCGCAATAGATCATTAAATCAGACGTTTTTATTTGTTAATTGATCTTGCTTCCTCTGTTGTGGCGGTGGAGCGATGCGCTCAGTCTTGCTCACACTGTTGAGAAAAGCATGTGCGCTTCCAACAGAGGTAAGCAAGGTGTAGTCATTCGTAACTGCCCCTGCTCCCAGAGAAGACTGTGAAACTGCGCTCCCTTCCACCCGCACCACTGCAGCATCAGTCAGGGCAGTTTCCAGTTCTGGGGGAGGTTTCAAAGAGCCACCAGTTTCATTAAGCACTGGAGCACTTTGTACTTCACCACCCAACCACCGCGTCCTTGCTTTGTGCCAATATAAACTAGTGACTTGGATTCCTTCTCCCTGGAAGTGGTGGAGTAGACTTGGACTGGGTTTGGACAATTAGAGGAGGTTATAAGTCCATCGCAGACCAGCGCAGACTGTCGGTTAATTTGTCAGGACCACATTAAAGGAGACGGGCGGGGGGGAGACAACAAAAAAGAAAGAAAAGGAAACCCACATGAATTTACATGCCTGCGTGTTCCAGCAGCAATGCATTCCTTTCAGGTCTGGTTGCAGTTTCAGTGCGAAGCGTGGAGCTACCAGAGGAAATCTGGATTCTCACTCCTCCCTCGGCTTCCCTCACTTTTAGTTTAGTTTATTAGGATCTCCATTAGCTGTTGCTACTGCGGCAGCTACTCTTCCTGGGGTCCACGCTATGCGCTTCTCTCAGCCAGCCCACCCCACCCACCAACGAGACTCCCACCAGCCCGGGGCAGTCAGAGTTTAGACTGAAACACAGGGACTGTAGCCAGGGGTGGGGATTCTGGCTCCGGGGGTGAGAAGCAGGGAAAGAGTGGGGGAGTGTTTTACGAGTCTCTAACCAGCAGCAGAAGCCACATGCGGGGGGAGAGCGATTCGAAAGAGGTGTTACTCGGGGATCTGAGAAACACGAACCAGGGGAGTCACTGCCAAGACCCAGCTCTCTCCAAGTGACCCGAGTCCGCTGGATCCCGGCCATAGAATGGGAGGGGAGACGCGGATCAGGGTCCTGCAGGAGGATTAGCTTGGAATCTATAGCTTTCCAGGGCTTGACTGCACCTGCAAACCGACGCAGATGTTGGATCCTGCCAGCTGCTGCTTTGTTTGCAGTTTTGCCGTGTCATTTCCTGGCTCAGGTGTCTATAGAGGCATCGTGGTCCTCTGGTTGGGTTTTGTTATTTGGGGAAAGGGTGGTATAGCTGGTATAGCTGATGCTTCACGCATAGATTGTCAGAGTAGGTACACGCTGACCACCTCCAATGGGACATTTCAATGGCTGATTCAGCTGGGTGGAGGGGGCAGTTCTTACTATCTGGTGATTAAATGATTCAACTGCACATTGTAGTAAGTAATACCACTGCACAACACAGACATACTGTACAGGGGGGCATTTAAAAAGGCATTTGGATCCAAATATGCCAAATAGGTATGAGAATTTATACTGCAAGTACTGACAGCAGTGGCATGAATTTGAATTTACATCTTTTAAAATGCAGTGTAAAAATAAATACATCTCTCACAATACCTACTTTTGACCAGCAGGCAGTGCCAGAAGCCACCCCCCCACTCATTAACCAATAATGAATTACCACTCCAGGCTCTAACACAGCTGTGGGCCTTGACCTCCCACTGCACATTGAAAACACCCGGCTCAGCTCATCCCCCTTTATTGAGTGTTCAGACATTGTACAACACCTCGTATGCATTCCAGCTGCAGGGAGCAGGGCTGGGGGAGGGGTAATGCTAGTATAAAATTGGGCCATAAATTAACTGCTGTTATTAGGGTCCTACATAGAGAAAGCAAAGTTGAAAAAACTAAACAATTAATTCCCTTAGGGTAGCCCACAGATTTAAAGATCTGCGGGTTCCTTCTCCTGTGTCTGAGCCATTTACTGTAAAGCACGATAAATGTGCATCCCTCACACAATCCATACTGTCGCCCCCGTTCACTCAATCTCACCCTGAAGAAAAGAGTCCACATCATCGAACAGATTCACTCCAAGACGGGTCACTTCTTCAGCACAGTATATTCTTATGAAACACAGCTTATTTAATACTTTTTTTTTTTTTTTATTATTGTTTAAATTTTTTTTTTGTCATTTTTCTTTTATGTAATATTTGTTGGCAAGTCAGATCTTTTATAAAAGAAAAGGGGAGAAAGAAAAAAAAGTGTCCTTGGTAAGAAAAGAAGAGAAACCAAAGTCAAAGCCCAGTCCAGTCCCGTCCAGTCCAGGGGGTAGCAGTTGTTCTTGCAGTCATGAAGTTATCATTACAATGCAAGCTAAAGGGGAGAAGACAACATCCTAGTGATAAAATAACGGGCTACTCCTTGACATTGAAAGAAAAAAGTAGCTAAACAGAAGTGGGCGCCGTAGTCAACGAAAGGCACGACGGGAGATGGAGGAGACGTCAAGATGGAACACGGTTTAAAATAAAAAAGTAAAAGCAAGGCTCTGCTCTAACAGTCTGGCGGTGGGGTTGGGTAGAGCAGGGAGGTGAGCCAGAGCTGGAGGAGGGGATGGTGTCAGTGGGGATGGAGGGGTTGGGGATCAGGGTTCAGTCCAGCCCAAGCTGCTCTCTCTAGATGGGCTCTGGCTTGAGCTTCTCTGCCAGGAAGTCCCCCACAAACTGCTCCACCACGGCGGCCGTGATCTCCTCCACGTCGCGCACGTACTTGGCGCGGGCCGACATGTCCAGGATGGTGAGCAGCGGCGCCGCCTCGGGCAGGTTGGTGTAATCACGCAGGGAGTCGCTCATGTCATCCTGCAGCGAGAGAGACAGACACAGACGGGTGAGATGCAGCAGGAGCCACGACACACGTCCTTACATCGCTGGGTCAAATGAAGGGAACTTTTAGCCTTCAGGGTAAGTTAAGATCTATTTCAAGATCTATTGCAATACAAAATATAGAAACATCAAATACACAATCATATGAAAGCATATAAAATGGCACACTAAATCCAACAACCCCGCAGTGACTCCAGGAAATCTCTTATTAATGTTCCCATATTTTTGGATGATTGAGAGCCATTTCCCTGCTCTCTTCCCGTTGGGACGCTTTAACAGCGTCATCTGTTTCCACTCTACAGAGCGTGTGAGAGAGGAAAGCCAAAGAGACCAGGAGAGAGAGGGAGAGGGAGAGAGAGTGTGTGTGGGTGGGTGTTAATTGTTTTCCTTAAATATCTGTATCGACTGCTACATCCCTGATAGTAAAACAGGAGAGATGCAACAATTTACAATAGACTGCTTAACCTCTGAAAAGTTTTATCAGTCTTTCTTTTTCACACTGTCAGTCCACAGTGCAAACAGCAGACCCAGAGCGCTGTAGGGAGAACTGGCATAGCGCTCTACCTTGCAGAGCACAAAGGCGGCCCAGTTGGGCACAGGGGGCACTGTTGAGTGCCGAGAAAGCCTGGCCGATTCGAGCCATCCAAAATTAGGCAGCGCCAATTGGTTCATTAGGTGGATTCTGGTCAATAGTTGGCAACAATACTGGCCAGACTGGAACCAGAGCACATCCAAAATGAACTTGATTTTCAAAATCAAGCTGGTAACATGCAAGGAACATCCACCCGGCCATCTACGATCTAAGATTCATGGCCTGTACAATTCCACCAAAAAGAGAAGCAAAAATAATATGAATTGGTCACTAAACCTACATACACATTTCCATGGGATGAAAATAGTACCAGGTTTTATTTCTCTTTGAAAATTCACACTCCCCGTTTGACGAACTTAACAAGTCAAGCCCCAACAGTATTAGGTGCTGCATCATCAGTTATTATGAGAGAGAGAGCGAGAGAGAGAGTGAATTTATGTACCGCAGTGCTGTTCATTGAGTCCAACTGTAACTGGGCCAAGACCCCACTGCTGCCCGAAGAGCCGCTCTTACACTCAGAACATATTTTTATTATCTCTTTATTTTTCTACATACAACCCTCCCGAGAAAGACTTTGAATATATTGTTTTGGAGAACATCTCTCCCAGTAAGGAATTTTCTGCACAATGAAAGTAATAAATACCACTGGAGACCAGTCGGTGGCACTGCTGCACAGGCAGTGCAGAGTTTTCTTCATTTGAATGTTTTTTTATGATTTAACCCTTTAACTCCCAATTTGATCTGGGTTAGAGTATTCTTGCTATGGAAGTGGAATTTCGGTGCGCTGGCGATGGGGTCTAAATTGACTGTCTGCCTCGTTCCCTAGTGCCGTTTGCTGTTAAATCGGCCGTGGAGTCAGACTCGCAACGATGATGCACACTCTCTCTGAACAGCTGGCTTCTCCTTTTGCAGCCCTCCCCAGCCAGTTCAGTTCTCCTTTCTACATGACCCTGGATAACCCACCCCTCCCGAGAACAGTCATTAAAGGATTTCATTGGTGTCCGCATGAAAGTCCTCTAAACTTGGCAGCACTATTTGTGAATCAGCCCTCAGCACTGCTTATAATTGCTTCCCATCCTGACTGTTGAGAAAGTACTCTGGGCAGAACGAGCGGGACTCAAAAGGAATTTAGCTTTGGTATCTCATTGTACACCACAATAATTCACTGTGCTACTGAGTGAATGTCCCTATGGCAAGGATGCATGGGATATGGGGACAAAACAGTTTTATAGTAATGCACAGGTCACAACTCGAATGCTTGGAGGCCCTGGTGTGGTCTTTTTTTGGCGAATGTTCCCAGAGCAGCTACAATAATAAAACAACATCACACCTAACAGGAGTGAAGAAAATAGCTGGTGAATTGAACTTGCGAACAAGTGAAATCAGCACACCTCTGATGGAACGAGTTCAGAACAAGATAAGAATCTGATTGGAATCTCCCAGCTGTCTCTTTGGAGGAGCCCAGAGCGCCCCCTTTGTGTGGCAACTAACCTTGTGTAAACTGTTCTTGATGAGGCACAGCAGCCTACCATTGAAGCACACCGACCCCAGCCTCCCAGAGCCGGCTCTGAACAAAGACCGGGAGCACAAACAGCAGCCAAGTCCAGATCGAGATAAGCGCTGTGGTTAGAGAGCTGGTGGAGGAGGTACAGTGTCGTGTTTATTCAACCCTTTGTGTCACTATCATTCCATTGACACCAGCCATCAGATAAGCCCCGCCGCGGAGGAGAGAGATCCGATTGGCTGGTGCTGGCGAAAGGGCTATGCTGATTGGCCTGACGAGAACCTCTGATTAGCCAGCATCTGGGGGGCTTTGCGACTAGTAGGTATAGCTTGATACGCCAGTCTTGCCAAGTTCAATTTGATGCTTGATGTTCTTGTATATCAAGGTGTCTGCTGGTCTTTGGCATCTTTTGGAAATGCGTTCCGTAATAACACTGCTGCAGCAGGACAGCCTGGTCATTAAATCTCAGCAGCTGGAGTCGTCTGCTGTCCACAATATATCACGAGACCCGCTGGGGGTCACAAAACCCTAACACATGAACTCTGGCACCATCCATCACACCCAGGGGGACGCCGGCTCCATGATTGTTTGGTAGTAAAGTGCAAGAGCAACCCCTGAAGGCAGTGCAGTCCCAAGGTGGCTGTATTTCAGTCCTTCATCTCCATACATAAGATAAACTGCGAGAAGCAACATCACAGCCAGTCACCCGAGACTTTGAGCTGCCGAGTGGAGCGTTTGTCACTGGGGAGTTTTGTGGGGGAAGCTGCACAAACGGCAAGAAACACAGTGGCTCTCGAGACGCGCGGTTCCCGGTGTTTCCGAGGCAGCTTGCAAAAGCATAATCGGTTCAGACCGGAGCAGCGTTTGAACAGAGCGTGCGTTGGCGAGTTCGGCTGCTGATCACACATCCCAGCCCCAGCCCCTGATCTGCGTTCATTCAGTGAGGGAATTGAATTCATTGAAGAGGGGGAAACGCTGTGAATCAGTGTGGAATATCAAGGGTACACACTCGGCATGTGCATTCAATAGGATGTGAAATTCATGTAATCATGCATTATGTAAGGTAACTTTTAAACTGAAAAAATAATGTAGTGAGAATCTTCTCTGAAAGCTTTAAAGCATAGGTTAGACATGTAAACTCTTCCCTTCCCAACTCGAGAGTCACCAACAGCAGACATCGCTTACTATAGGTCGATGAGAGTCTCTGTACGAAATGCACATTAACTGATATTTCTTAAGCTGTAGCACAAGCGTCTCCTGTGCCTTTCGTGTATTCAGTGCAGACTGATGAAAACAAACATCTTCCTGTGTGACCCTGGAAATCATCTGAAAAAAATGCACGGTCTGGAAGGCCAACTTATACTCTTGCCCTGGACCTTGAGATGTCTTGTTCAAAGAGGTCATGCGAATTCATAAAACTCTGGAATCGAGAGAGACTCCTTCACAGTCTGCCAGATCGCCCCACAGTTGCCAAATCAGCTCCAAGTTCATGCAGGAAGACCATTAATATATCACATTGCCATTCGAGTGAAGGCAGGCAGGACAGGGTTAAGCAGCTGGCGTGTTTTCCACAGAGCTGGCCGTGATGGAGGCAGGTGTTAACAACAGTCAGGGCTTAAGAAAACTACCCCTTGAAGACCACAACAGTCCCGGGCAGACATGCAGGCAAACTCGAAGGCGATGACAAGATCTAACCCCGAGCTTGCCCCTGGGAGCTGTAACTCTCGGGCCGCGTCCAGGTGCTGAGAGCCGGTGACGCCGACTCTACCTCCCCATCTCCCGCCCCCGCCAGGTGCTGCCCACTGAGATCTGAGGGTTTCTGGGAGATCGGAGAAGGCCGGTAACTTAAGAGTGTCCCACCTGTGCCCCCCACCCTCCCCCGGCCTCTTAACCTTGCTAGTGATATCGGCTGAACCAGCAACAGTTAAAGCGGAACCTGAGCTGCCTACAAAGACGTAGCTGCCCGGGAAGCCTGGCCGAGAATCAATTGAAGACCATCCCCTCTGTTCCTCTCATCTCTTCTCTCCTCCCTGGTTTCACACAGTGGGAGGGGGTTTCGGGTTTCTGCGCCAAACCACCCAAATCGGAGCCGCCATCATTTGAACTCAATCTGTACAAGTTAGGCTGTTTTCCTGGTCTCTAAAGGTCCGATCAGCTGAAAAACATGGATGTGACAGTAGGCTAGGAGGTCCAAGGTTGAAGCATCAGGACTGGTCATCGGGAAGCTCCCTGTTCTAGCCCTGATCCTCAGTAAATCCCCCCCCAGTCTGAGCTACTGTGCTGGACCTCTCTGTGTCCAGTCCGGGAAGTGATTCTATAGCTTTACTCAGCAAGTCCGTTCGAAAAACAGAACAAAACTAAATAGAAACATGAATCATGCAGGACCAGGACTGCAAAACCCCTCCGCCCATTTGCAACAGATGTTTAGGCCTTCAATCCAGTAAGCTTTTCAAGATGTGAGCACCTAAACTACATCCGCCTCCAATACGTTCTGCTAACCCTGACCAGAGCAATCAGTGGGAAGAAAAAGAAAAAAAGAAATTAATAAAAACAAACGAGCATTTGGGTTGTGAAATCTAAGGGTGTTGAAAGATCAGGGAGGGCACAGTCCATGTCTCAAAATCCCTCCCCTGCCAAACGTGTTGAAGATACAGAGACAGTTTCCACACTTAAAAAAACTGACAGACATGTATGTCAGCTCCGTGTTCTTGAGCGACTCTGCCAGGATGGAGACAAAAATCATGCCTTTCTGTACAAATGATTAACAGAACCAGGTGGGGATCTCAGGGCTGTAGTTCTCCTCTGCCAGGCAACAGCCCAAACGAATCCTGACTCATGAAACCCGATCCCAGAGCCGGACTGCGCTTACTGCACCGCTTACAGTAAACACTGCGGATTGCCCACAGCGCATTCTTCAGAAGGTGAGTGTGTGTGCGTGTGTGTGCATACGCGAGTCTGTGATGATGGTGGAGATTCACGAGCGTCAGCGCAGTGGAACAGCTGCGCCGCGGGGAGTCCGGCAGGTCAGCACACCCCTGCTGTGAGAGTGGAAGGGAAACAGGAAGGCTGTTCCACTGACTGAACAGTCACCCCTCCACCTCCCCCAGCACACAGAACGCTTTTGTTTCAGAATTATCAGTTTGTATTTGTGTTGATATGTCAGTATTCCGGGGTACAGACCCTGCACCCGCCTCCTCCCGGCAGGATCCTGGCTTATAAATTAAAGAACAGGTGCTTTAAAATACTCTGACCACATGCACTGAACTGAATGATTGCACTACACTGGAACAGAGGTGGTTTTGGGTTTGTGTCCTGGGAAGGCCCGAACAGAAAGCAGCGTGAAATTGTGTTTGACAGACAGAGCCACTCGGAGAAGTGAATGGTAAGGCCCCCCACCCCCATCCTCCCAACACTCACCTCCCCAGCAACGAAAAACAGGAGTGGCGTCTCCTCCTCCTTGGCCTTGTACTTCGCAATAATCTTCTCTGCGATTGGCTGGATGAGCTCCTTGGCCGGCTCAAGCTCCCCCTCTTCCTCAGTGTCTGGAAAAGAGCGAGAGTTCAATATAATTGCTCCCCACATAAAGATCACTGCCACATACTGGAGTTTGATGCCAGACAAAAAGGGTCACAGTTGCCCAACAAGAGCAGGATACCCTAGCCGACTCACCACCCAACTACCACAACACTCAATTGTTGTCAATTGCAGGCTGCCACTTGGGAACTCCTGGTCCCGGCCAGCTATGAAACAAGCCGTATTGATTATACAACCCAACTGAGGCTCTGCTACATCAAAAATAAAGCATGTATCACAAAAGGTCATCCATCTCTCCAAAGTGACTAGGCTCTTCAGGGGAGAGCAATAACACAAGTGAACATCAAGGCACAAAAGCCCGTGGAAGATGTGTTCAATAAGCTGTAAGGGCTAACACAGAAAAAACAGCATCAGGTCATATTTTAACTGGAGGCAGAGTAAGTCTAGGAACTCACACTGCAGGCAACCTGTTACATAAAAAGCAAAAGACAAAAAAATTATAGAAGTTATAAAAGGCCAAGAAATCCTGGCAATTGAGTATCAATCCATCCAATCAATTTTTATTTAGTATAGTGCCCTTCACAGTGTAGCACCTTACAGATTGAAAACAGAAACTAAAAAAAATAAATAAACCATAAAATAAACCATTAAGCACAGTGGAGAGGATGGCAGATTGTTATAGGAGAAAATAAATCTCTGGGGGGTCCACGGCTTAAGGCCTAGGCCTAATGGTTGCCTAATTCTCAGATACAGCTGCAAGAAGATCAGAAAGCTCTTAAACACTACACTTAAATCACACTCTCGCAGGAATAGGAGGCAGCCGTGTGGCAGATAATCCTGTGTGCGCGGTGCCTTCAATGTGCCGCATCCTGGCCTCGTCATCGGTATTTCACTCCTCAGTGCACTGTGCCGTATCAGACCCTTTTCTTTGCTCCGCCGCCCTGCCCACGACTCACCGACAAACAGCACCAGGCAGGGCCCCTCGTTCAGCTGCACGGCGTTGGACTCGCTCAGCTCCAGCACGGGCCGTGGGTGCCAGGGGAAGTGGCGGCACTCGGGGTCGTTCAGCACCTCTACCCGGCCCTGCCGCGTGACCACCCGGCCCTCGGAGTCCAGCAGGATCAGAGTGGGGATACCTGGGGAAGGGGAGGGGGACGGAGTGCATTAAAACCAGATCGGAAAACGGAGGCCGGGACACAGTCAGGGAGTTCAGATCTGAAGGCATCTCTGCGGTGAGTTTGTTTTGATGTAAACTGCATTGCTGCACTGTTGTAACGGCATAAACTAAGTCTTCCTGGATAAGAGCGTCTGCCAAGAAATAAATATGATTATTATTATATAATATATATATATATATATATATATATATATATATATATATATATATATAAATATGATGACTTATTATTAATAGGTGAGACTTCAAACCTATTAGCGGCAAACAGCAGGGGGTGCAGATATGAAGATGCTTAGGATAAAAGCACAACTAATTAATTAATCGCAGCCTACAGCATCACAGCTTGCGTTTCCCAGGGCATCATGGCGGAGTGCTGCCGAGGGACTAGTGGCAGAATCACAAGCTGGAAGGCAGGAGGCTCTCTCTCGCCATAGCAGGGACGGTATGCACCAAGAGTGGTGGGTGCAGGGGGCAAGCTGCTTGAGTCACAGTGTGAATTGCCACATCACCAGGGATTGAGTACTGAAGAGGAGGTTTGGGGAGGATCAGGGATAATTTGGCTGCAGACCAGGGGTGCCAGGGACTGGAGCCGAAGAGGGCCGCAGAATCTTGGGAAGCTCATTCCGTCTGTGCCCCTCACTCGAGCAAAGGAATGACATACTCTAGATGATCTCTGGGATTATAGGCACCAGGATATGACAGACAGGAAAGATATGCCTAATGACCTAACATCACCTATAACTTTACCATATTGTTTTTGTTTCTACCGTTTCTATTCTTTAGCCTCGCAAATCCCCTGTTCCACTCTCTGCCACCCCACTCACCTGATGTCAGCTCAGCTATTTCTTTGAACACCAACAAAATACCTGGAGACACTGTATCGTCACACCTTGCCTGGGCCCATTTCCCTTCCTCTGTTATAGAAACTATAGAGTGGGTCATAACACCTGCACTCGCCACGTCCGTCAGCAGTGTTTATTTTCCCTTCAGTGAAACGATCCGAGCCGCGGACAGTTCACAGGGCCCTTGATGTGACCTGTCGCTTTCAGAGACCGCCACTCCCAGGTGGAAATCAAAGCTGCCACTTTCTTCTTTCCATTCCTTTGTTTTTTCTTTCCTTCCCTTCCACCCCCTCCGCCCTCTTCCCTTGCGATAATGATCTGCAGCAATTTGGTTTTAAAAAGTCCTTATCAGTAACAGACACGCTGTGGTGTATGTTTAATCAGTGGGAGCAGTGCTATATTGAATGGCAGGGCCGACAGAGGAAAAAGAGAGGGGGTAGGGCAGGAGTACAGACTCGTCCCGAATGCATTCCATACATTCTTGGCAGGAGAGAGGGCCGGGATTCGGAGCAGTACAGCTACCACTCTCCACACGTGGCTGGGCCATGGAGAAACACGGAGCACCAGCCAGCCCTCATATCCACTTTCAGTAGCCGAGTTAGGGGCTTAATTCGTTAAGTTACCAGCAAGTGAAACTCATACTCCATACTAAGTTTCACACATCACTTTAACACAGCGTTCAGGGCTCACATTTCACAGTTTATCCGGTGATTTGTGCCGGGAGATCGGCGAGGTTCTACTGATCTCATGTGAAGGCTTTGAGCAGGCTAGCGTGTCCAGGGTCTCCTTCAGCAACAGAGCCGAAACCGTAACTGTTCAGACACAGCTTTCGTAAGTGGGCGTCCAGAGCAGTGGCAGAGCACGATGGGAAAGCGTACCTTGTATTCCGTACAGCCGGTTGAGCCGCGATCGCCGACCCTCGTCTGCGTAGGGGATGGCCAGCCAGGGCATCTCACTGAAGTACTGTTTGAAGGAATCTTCTGATCTGCAAGCGTTACAGCGAGATATAACATCAGAAGAGACAAATAGATGGTCTAAATAGTTCGCACATTTAATGCCATTTGTTAATTAGATGGAGGAAGTGCTTTCAGATTTAACAGGGGCATATAGGTAGCTAATGATCTGAAAAGGGGATGGAATGTATGCGCGTGTGTGTGTGTGTGTGTGTGTGAGGGTTGTTCTCACCTGTCAGCGCTGACAAACACGATCTCAAACTTCTGCCCCGCCTCCTTCACCGTGCGGTACGACTCCACCAGCACCCGCGTCAGGCTGCGGCACGGTGGGCACTGCCAACACACAGGGGGCACATTAACACCACCACTACACCAGGAGTTACACCAATGCATCTGCGTATGCGTTTGAGATTAATGTATGTTTGGTAATATACTTTATACACACACACACACACATACAAAGACATCTGAAGTTGTATTACAAACGGATCAGACAGTCCAGGCTAATCCCCTCCAGCTCGCTTTGTTCTTGATTAGCATGAAGCCGAGAATTCAAGCTCTCTCTGGCGGGTAGATTAGGGGGTCAGGGGCTCTCGCATGTTTCCAGGGTGTAATGGTACTGCGACAAATTCACCCAAACCACCCCAGAAACCTCAGCCGAGCTTCAGTTTCATTCTTGATTCGATTCCTTTTCTTCCTGATCATTGAATCACGCAAAAAGAAAAGCCACATGAAGCCTCTCAAAGCTCGAGCATTCAAATAAATAAGACCCTTTTATTTATTATTTATTTATGGTGCTGTTGTGTTTAGTTTCTTCTTCCAAGGTTTTTTCACAGGCGGACAAAATTTCATAACGTCTTGTACTGGCCTGTTTTTTTCTTCTTTCTTTTCTCTCCCCCCTTCCCCGCAGGATTATTAGCCTCAATGAAGCGAGCCAGCCAACAAACTGCCAACTTTACAGCGCCTTGCATGTAACCCGCTCTGAGCAGGCAGCAGGCTGATGTGGAAACCCGATCCAGAGCTGCATTTCCAAGAAAGAGAGACTGACGAATACCAGGGCCGGGAGTTGTGCTCCCACCGCACTGCGTTTTCATCCATCTCCGTTCTCCCTGAAGCTGCAGACCCCTCATAGACGGGCAGGGCTGCTCCTCTCCAGATGCATTACATGCATGTTCCTGTTGTGCCAACAGTCGTCCTTCGAGTGACTAATTAAAATAGGAAACGCTAAAGTTCAAGGCCTTTCCATATTTGTCCGGATGTGCTTGCCATACCGCTCTGAGGGGAAACTGAAGCCCGCCGTGCTTTGAACAGTGCCTGCTTCCACCGAAACTAAATTGGAAAACACTGAATGCAGACATAATGATACTAATTTATGATGAGGTTTGTTTTCTTTGGTTTCCTTCTCTGGCCATGTTCGCGTGTTCAGTGCTGCCCTGCTTTACGTGGTTTTGTAATGATTTGGAAAAGCGTTCCAATAGCAACCCACATGACAACAGCAGGGCTATGAGAACAACGCCATCCTTAACAATTACAGCTAGACCTAAACTGGACAAAACTTTTAAGGACTGGTCTATGTTACACGACTGTTGTAATTCAGCTGTAGCCATTTCAATTGGACACCTAAAGCTTGACTACTGGCACAACTGAAATGTGCATTTAAACACAGCCTTACAGATATACATATGCACAGTACAAACGGTCTCTCGACTTCTTCTTGATTCATGGTCATGTTGACAAAGTTAGGAAGCTCAAACAAAGAGTTCAAACACTAACTGTAGTGCTTGGGTTAAAATTGACCAAATCCTTAAAGCTACTGCCAAAGTCAACCCACTAGACTACATCCAGCTCAAAAGTGAGGGCCTAATGTCAGTCAAAAGGTCTGTAAATAGAAGAAGCGTCTTGATACAGAGTAGTAGGGGTCTGCAAGACAGCCTGCAACTGAGTACAAGCAGCCAAGCTTCTCTCCGTTTCCCATTCCCTGGCGCTGGCTGGTAACTGAGCTGGGCTGGCTCCAGTCCCCAGTCTTGGCTGGAGCAGGGACAGGAGGACTCAACACGTCACTAAATCAGTCGCTCCCTGAGAGAACCGACTGTGCTGGGAATCCCTTGCCTCCAATGGGGTGTGTGCATCAGTCTGTGGGTACCTCCAGCTCCTCCGTTACTCCCAGTGCTGATGGACACTCCGCCTCTTACAGCGTCACGCAGCGAAGTAACGTCGCACCCTTTGTCCATCGTGTCGCCACAAGCAGCGAATAAATCGTCCGCTCCATCATTAGAGAGTCACCGTTTCTCAAGCAGGGCGTGAAGCAACCTCTCCAACTCAGTTACAAAAGAAGACCATGGTGTCTCTGGAGACGCAACACTCCAACATGGCGGACCCAGTGAAACCCCCAGGTCTCACGAGCTCCCTGAACTGAGCTGGTCTCCATTCCCGGCCACGCCGTAGCTGGTAAGAACTGGGAGAATTTAGGGTGGGGGTTGGGGTGGAGGGTGCACAACTGTCCGAGGGCCACCGGGGGACAGTGTGGGTAGAAGTCAAGGTATATGAAAACAGGGGGACGTATAAAAGTTATCACATTGAATATCTAGAGGCCCCCTTGTGGTTGTGCTGCTCCTCTGAGGTCTGGGTCACCAGGTTGTCACTCACCCAGTGTGCGGAGAAGTACACCCCGACGTAGGAGCCCTCCAGCGCACTGCTGTCTGTTGCCTGGCCGTTGTTCCTGAGCAGCGGCCCCGACACCACCTCCGCAAAGGGCTTGGGCCCCCAGGGGAACTCCAGTCCTGGGACAGAGAGCAAACATGGGCAACAATCATCACTGCACTCAACACATGGAGAGAGAGAGAGAGAAACACCCTCAAAGAGAGACCCTCCAGTAGTTAGCAACTCATACCTTAATGCGTCTTAACTTAGATTCCCATATAAATTATTAAAATATATAAAAATACTAAAGCATTGGAAAGGAGGCTTTAAGGATTTTGCCAGTCATACCACAGTTTTTTCTACATACTTCGCACTCACAGCACGTCATTGGCGTTCCATGGCATTTCCTCTGAATTATTATTATTTTTGTGATTATTTTGTTTACTGTAATTATAAGACCCATCCTCTGGAATGAATGTCAGGGCATTTCGTCAAATCTGCCCAGAGCAATGCACTGGATTTGTGCCCCCCCAATCCCCTGCGGTCTCCCTGCCGCGCGCCTCTGCCGACACGCACAGTACAAGCTTTGGAAAGATTAATCTATCTGCTGTAGCACATATCTAGGAAGCAGCCAGAGCCTAATGAATCATGCAAATAGTATTGTATTACTTGGCTGAATTGGAATTTGTTGAGTGTACATTTAGCTGTGATTTATGCGTTACAAAAAAAAAAAAAAAAGCCACTGTGTACAGTTTGCTTCTATTCAGGAATACACACACAATCATAATTATAGCGTCACCAGGAACTGTAGACAGAAAACCAAGGCTGTAGCAAAGTGTGCTACGGTAAAGGGGAAGCAGTAAAAAAGGCAAATAAAACGCTTGGCTATGTTGTTAAAAGTGTAGCA
This sequence comes from Amia ocellicauda, assembly GCF_036373705.1. Lineage (NCBI taxonomy): Eukaryota > Metazoa > Chordata > Actinopteri > Amiiformes > Amiidae > Amia > Amia ocellicauda. The sequence goes on along the minus strand of NC_089871.1, from coordinate 2,450,556 downwards.
TTTAAAACACGAGACGTTGTTAAAACTCTACACTGCACTCGTTAGACCTCATCTGGAGAACTGCATTCATTTCTGGGCACCGCACGATGAGTGGTATAGCGCCGCCCTGGAGGCAGTGCGGAGGAGAGCGACGAGACCAGCATTGCATTCGGACATTTACATCTCTTCAGCCAGGTATTCAATTTGATGAAGGGTATCGTCCAGAGGACACTCTTCCAGATCAACAAAGACGAGGATTTGGTGACACACAACCCAAGAACAGAAAACAGGAGGCACTTCTTCACACAGAGGGCTGTGGCAGTCTGGAATTAACTACCCCGTTATTATCCATTTAAAATGAAATTGTAACACTTCATTTGTTTTAATGGCATTTCTACCTTAGCTACTCCCATGAATCTGCTATAGTATTACACTGGGACTTACTGTAACCCCAAGAACAGAGATCAAATCTAATGATCTTGTTGTGTCACTAGTTACCCTCCTCAAGGGAAGATATTCGGTATATTTCCCTACAGTGAGATGTATGTGTAGGTCTGGGTGTATGAACAGGGCCTGTAGTAAACTCCCAGCTTGAGGCACAGGCAGACAAAAAGAAAACTGAAAAACCAGAATAAGTAACAAACGAATAAAGAAAAGTGACAAAATAAGAATCAAATGAAAAACAAAAAGTTGGGAGAAAAAGGACAAAAAGCAAAAACATGTTGGAATAGATGCCTTATTCTCCCTTGTTGCGTCTGTTTACAGTGCAAGCATATCATCATTTAATTAGAAACCTCTGCTGTAAAATACTAACAGCACCTCCGTTGTGCTTTCTTGAGAGAGAGTGAATACATTCTCATCCAAAGTTGTAATTTATTCAAATCCTACCCTAGCACTGATTTCAACATTTCCAGATGAAATATTTCATTTTCCCAGCCTTTCTCCACCTTTCAATAGTATACAACGTTAAAGGGTGTTAAAAGATTTTGTATGTGAAATGATACGCTCAGGCCTCCTGCTTTGTAATCACTGCAAGCCCGGTCCTGCGGATCTGTAGCTGCAGATTCTCAGGGAGAAAACATCTGGCGGAGGAGCCTGGAGGAACAGCGTCCCTGGCTCTGACAGTCCTGTGATCGAGGCTTCATCAGCTTCGGGAGCAGGAAGTCATGATCTTTAACGTGTGATCCGTGTTTCTCAACAATCATGTTCCACACGACTAAGACCGGCTTGAGACATCAATTCCTGAACCCCGTGTCACAAATCAGCTGGGGAATGACCAAAGCTACACATGACAAGAACCTTTTTGTTTTCACAGCACTGCAGTGTTAAGTGCGGAAACAGGAAAAGTGTGGGGGGGTAATTCTTAGCTGAAACCAGGAAGAATCAGGGTATGAAAGCCATGCTCACCTTTGGGGTCATCTCTCACCACCAGCAGCCCATTCCGGCACACCACCTTGCCCGTGGCAGCGTCCACAAACACCAGGGAAGGGATACTGGTCACCTTGTACTTATTCCACAGCTTCATCTGTGGAGAGGGGGGGAGAGAAGGACAGAGCGTGAATGCACAGGAAACTGAAGGACAGAGGAGCACACCTGCAGGAGAAACCCAATATTCATTCATTCACCTTGCAGACACCTGTGTCCAGAGTGACTTGCAATAAAAGTCTCAAAGTGTACAATGCACTACACATACCTGGGAAAACAGTCTGCTACAATGCAGCAGCAGATACAATTACAGCAATCGACATGGAAGAATAGGAGCAAAACTGAACAGGGAGAGCCCAATATGTATCAAATGGAACTGGTGATACTGCACTGTAGGACATTTTTACAGGCATGGATCTCTCATAATGGACCCCAGGATTATGAGAGACATACAATCAAGTGATTTATATACATTAGCAGCGGCCTTTGAGACTGAAAGGTCATTGAATCAGACAGGCAGATTGAGCAGGTATTCGCTCGTATACTCTCGCTCGCTCACCCTATCGCTCTCCTCCCAACCACATGAAAATGTTGAATTCAACAGCTCTGCCTCAGAGTCATTTAGCAGGAGATGGGACGATACCACAATTAATCCGCTTTAGAATGGGGGGAAGGGTAGGGGGGTGGGTTTAAACTGCATGACGTTTCTGCAGACACCAAGACGCAGAGAAGAGTGATGTCTTGCCGAGATAAGAGATCTGATCGTGCCCGAGATTCTTACAGAGCATGCTGGGAAATGGGTTGGATGCAACCGTTAACATGAATGTTAGAAACCAGAGCTGGCTCTGTGGCAAGTCCAAAAATCACATTTTCCAGCGACTGCCAAAAGACCAAATCTAGCATTCATTATAGTGCAGCAATAGCAATACATTATACTCCATATTGCCACAAGCATTGGCCCAGAAACAAGTACCAGAAGACAGCTGTTCACAATGCTTTTAATAAGGACGTAGTACTGCTGTAATGCTTTTCCTAGTCAGTCAAAGGAATAATGTACCATTATCCCACAGTGCAGTTGCAGAGAGAGTTGTTTTTTTTGCCCTCTGATCTGAGTTGATAGTATGTTACAGGAGCCCTCACCAACTTCTATCTTTGCTGGCCGTACCGACAACCGAACTGTCCTTTTATCACAAAATGCACTGGTGGTCACAGTTCTGGTGAAGGGAGACGTCCCATATTAGATATAAAGTAGTATTTCAGACCGTCATACATCTACACCATCCAGTTGGTCCCTAACAATCATGTGGTTTCGTTAAATCCCTCAGCAAACTCTAATTACAACCCCTATTCTGCTTTCTCTTTCTGCCGAAATGCCCTCAATGCATTTGCTGAAGGCGAAGAGGAGTTTGCGCTGTTGCTTGATTCCAGTTTAAAGAGAGGGACTCTGCGGAGGGAGCTTCTGAGAGAATATCTGAGCGTGGTAGCATCTTTTGTAAGAACACAGCATAAAGCAATAATAAATGAAGGGGGAAATAAATAAATAAATAAATATAATACAAAAAATACATTTGACAAAGGCTTTTTGCTCGTCGCTCCAAGGCCCAATTTCTGTGGGCGTTCTTTTCATGCTCTTGTCGGGACAAACGTGTAAATAATTCACAGAGGAACAGGCGGAGCGCAGGGGGAGAGATCACTGCTACAGACGCGTCGGACTGCTGTTTGAGAAGTATGATGGCACAGCTGTCGGTTTCAAACACTCCAAATATCTACCATTTGCTGTAGGACACTCGGTTACAAAATGCAAGAGTGTCTTACAGAACATCCACATTTCTACCCAAAAACAGCAATCGAATCTAGAGACTGATGGGCAATCCTGAAATAAGACGAGAATCAGAATCCTGCCATGCTGTATCTTTGCGACTAACCGATATCTAACTGAATGGGCTATCTGTAGGTCTGTCCGATTGTCTGTTAGTCAGATCCCTTTGCTACAATGGCAGAATGTTCACCGCTAGATAGAGCGAGCTCTGAGAGGGTGGGGAGACAAGCTACCCAAGCCAGGAGCTAAAATTCAAGATGGCATGGGTCCGAGTCCCAGTCAGACACCATGACATCACTCTGGAACCTGGCAACTTTACCACTTCTGTCCGTCTCAAAGTCTGGCTCAGAGAAAGAGAGAGAGAGACTGAAAGAAAAAACGAAAGAGAGAGAAAGTGTGAGTGGGGCCAAGACCAACTGGACTTGTTCACATCACTGTCCCTATTCCAACACAAATGCTCCAGGTTGCCACGGTCAACAATTACACCACACTTTTCAGTTAAGGTACCCTGAACAGCAGAACAGTCTTGCAAACTACAGCAATTTATATTTTATTGAATTTATTTTTTAGGTTTTCTTTTAATAATTATGCCGTACATATCAGGTTCCTCCTCTGGAAAGCTGAATGCTGGTGTGGTTTAAGTCCTGCTGCTTCTGGGCATGTTGTGTGTGTGTGTGTTTTTTTTTTTTTTTTTTTTAATTTAGTAAAGGTATTTGCCTCTATAATTTCCAGGAAAGCAAAGGATGAAAAGAGATGAAGGAGTGAAGTATAGGTCAGGCGAGGGAAGACGGGAGAGGGGAGACAGGAGGAGTTCCCTAGCCATTACTGAGGGTGAGACGCTTAATCCAGATGACTTGGAAAACTATCAACAAACAGGTCAGGTTACACAGCCCCAACCTCCCACCCACCCCCGCCTCCTACTAAAGGAACTCAATACAGGAGCTCTCAGCAGTAATGGTAAAACCAGACAGGTGTCTGGGGCCGTGCCATGTACAAAAACTCACTGTTTCTGGGGTTGGGAGTGAGGAATTCTGGGCATTATTAGAAAACGGCAAGGTCTGAAAAATAAATAAATAAATAAATAAATAAATAAAATATAGGCTTAGAGAATGTCAACCTGGTGTTTTAAAGCACCTTCAAATCTCAGGATGGAAAGCACTTTTTCATTTTTCTGATTATCACTGCTTTGTTGGTTGTATTGGCCACTTTTTTTTTTTATTTACATTTAAAATCGTGTGTCCATAGCAAAAATATCAGCACACCTTCCGAGACACAGGGGGCGCTCTTGCTTGGCCACCTCAAAGCCTACCGAGTCCTGGACCAATGGAGAGCGGCCACGGTTAGCCATGACGCACCCGGGCCTGGAACCAACACTGTCTGGACAACAGCACCCAAATTAGGCTTCAAGCAGAGTTCATTACCAGTGGAACCAGATGGGAGACCAGAACGGTATAAATCAGACTAGATCAGTTCCAGCACGGCTTGCTCTGTAACAACAACAATTGGATAAATGACTTCCAGCAACACAAAGGCAATTTGCAGACGTCTCTCTCCGTACAGCCAACGAAGAGAAACTCCTCCCACCTGAAAAATGTATACACTCTTACATTCCAGCTTGGCTGCAGCTGGGCCCACCATAAAACATATTTGCATACATTAAAACTGAGCTATCTAGATGATATCTTTATCCACGGCGACTTCAAAGGCATCAAAATCAAGAACCTGTAAAACTATGCAGTGAGAAAGTTACACAATGTAGAGCTTTCAAATGCACAATGTAGTCAGATGTACAACAGACCTCTGTAGGCCAAGATTCACAGCGTTTGGACCCACAATGCTTAAATGAGGAGCATGTGGAACTAAGAATGAGTTCTGAGCTTCTTCATTGGGCTGGGACTGGGCGGCAGTGCTGTAGTGTACTTGGGAACCCAGGATTCCCAGCTGTAAGACAGGGTATGGAGACCTACAGCCATGCAAGATGGCTACAAAGATGCACCATGTTGAATTCTCCAACACATCCCTCATTAAACACATTAAATATGACGGGAGGTATTAAGCAGTGTCAAGAATGTTAAAAGCCAGCATTTGCTTCCACTTAAAACAGCCCCAGATCCATTCTGACAGCACATGGAGTTTAAACTCCAAAGACATCACAATAGGATTTGCGCAAGAGTGTAAAAACTCTGCTCTGCACCCAGTAAGCCCCCAACCCAGATCCTCTCCAGCTCTCAGTGCATCCAACCACACACTTTGGGCAGCTCAACAATGCACTTTTCTATTTTGATGAGTGTACTTCTTTCAAAGGACTGTAAAAATATTTAGAAGAAAGTAAAACAGTCCCATTTGTAACGATTCGCCTCAGACCGCATTGCTTGCATAGTTCCTTTGAAGAGCTTTTCCTTGGCAGTGTAAACTACAGTCTGGCCTGAGAAACCTTCCCCCTAACGCACACAACTCTGCCTGCACAGACATGGGATCTACACAGAGCGAAGCAGCCTTCTTCACTAACACTAACATTACACAGATAAAGCAAAAATCGGGTGCATCCCATTGCCTGAGCTGTCAGATACTGGACCTCAAGCTGTTTACATTAGAAAAAAATCAAATTGAAAATGGGGGTTCTGGATTGGACAATTCATGTTCTGGTACCAATTCCACTGTAAAACCTGAGAACTTTACACCAGATATAGTGGTGACCAGAAGAAATGAAGGTCAAAGTTTACAGTGTCAGAATATATTCGGGAAAGTATGTTTACCTGGCAGAAAAAGTGTTCTAAAAAATATTATTTCATGATATTCCAGAACACTTGGAAGGACAAATTGGTTCCCTTTTCTTTGATAGCAGAATTCCACAGTTTCAGGACACAAGGGATAGCGAGTGTCCTGGGTTATTAGTCTGGGGATTTTGGGATTGGATTTCGGCACTTTTAAATTAAATATAGTAAGTACACCCCCCTGAGGGAGATAAACCAGTTAAGGCTGGGAAAAATAAACTGAAACTCATGTCTGTTTAGTGTCGAGCTGCTATTTTAGCTGGGGTTAAGAGAGTTAATGGTAATGTGATTATACTAGGTGGTCTGGGGTTGCTGTAGTGCGCAGATATATTCCTCACTTGCAGACGCACACCACACAAATGACACAGCTGACTTCCTGCCTCGATTAAAGACCAGCAGTATAGAATACACATACAGGGAGATTTATGTTATTCATCACGCCATTTCACTTACTCATACATTTTTTACAGTTCTTAAGCAACACATTTTAGTTTAAATTTGGTGCAGTTTAAATGACCAGACTGTGAATCAGGTACCAAACCACTCTGTTTCGTATCATAGTGTCCTGCTGTGTGACTGGCCGATTCAACACCTGTGCACCACATCCAGTTGACAGATCAGAGCCAGAAACAGCGTGGCTCTGACCAGTACACTCATTCATAATTTAGTTTTCCAATGTCTGCTTTGTTTTGGTTCTCTAACACAGCAGGCCTGTTTTCAGGGGTCCCGAATCAGGGAAAACTCCACACCGCCCCACTCTCTGGCTGTAATTGTTTTCATGCTCCAGTGTTATTGCACTTTAAGGACTGCGAGCCCCCCTGGGTTGAACTGCTGCAGCCCCTATAGTGCAGAGCAGCCTTGCAGCCCCTCGCACATCTGGTTCATTTTTTGTGATTATTCATCTAAACCCCCCTCCATGTCTGTCCGCCCTCCCCCCTGCATTTCCCCTCTCCCTCCTCCCTCTCCACTACAGATGAAATGATCCGCTCATTTCCCAAGTCTCTTCTTACGATAAGTGGCGGCCGAGCGGCACAGACGCACTCACAGAGAGAGACCGAAAGTCCTTGGGCCCACAGGAATTCGTCCTCCAGAATGCCATCCACCACTGCAAAAAATGATGTGCTCCCTCTATTACAACATAAACTAAGTCACCCTGGAGAAGGGTGTTTGCTAATAAATAAATTGTAGTAATAATCAGGGGATTTGATGCAGCTTGAGACCACTGGTGATCTCAACCTGCAGGTGCCCAAGACGCCACAGGGAGGTGCTGGTGTGCTTGCCCAGCTGACCTCTACCCATCCCTGTCCAGCAAAGTTTGGGCAACAGTGTGCCACTTGACTGTGGAGCTGAAGCCATGTAATCCTCCTCAGCACCAGCAGCTGGGGTTAGAACATCAGCGACAAACCAAAATCAGGCGGTTTCTAATTCAATTCCAAAGCAGCATGATTATTGTACGTCTGCATCCAAATGTTGACCCTCCTGTTTATAAAGCCACACAGGGGGAATAATCCATCATGAGCGGGACTGAGATGCAATTCCCAAAAACATTTTAATATGCTGGACTCTTCACGTCTTTACTATGGAGACGTGGCGATCTCCCTACAATTGCAAAATGGATGCATTTAATTACCACCCGTAAGTCATGCATGTATTCAACAGGTGGGAGGGAAGATCGGTAAATCGCAATCAGCTTGTATTCACTGGGGAGCGTTAATAATGGCAGCTGTAATGGGCGTCACTCATCTGCCCCACTTCTGTCTGCAAGTCACGGGGAACGCTGCGACGGGAACCATCTGAAACGCAGGCCGGGATGCACGCCCCTCTCTCTTCTATGGCCTCGCGTTCAGATAGATATTCAGCACACTTAGGCTGGCAATTACACCCCCCACCCTGGCTGTGCGAAATCCCACAGGCCATTTAAATTAAAACAAACAAAACAAAAAAGGGGATTTTGAAAATAAAGAAAGTACTATTACTTTCTTTATACAAATCCTGCAAACCCTTCTCTGCAGGGGATCCCCCGCCACCCTCACTTCCAACATTATGCATGTTATAGAAATCTCATATTTATCTTCTAAAATATTCATAGAGCTGCCACTGCTAGTGGAAGGCACCGCCGAGCACAGAACGAAATCGCTTTTTGCCATGTGGTCGTTCCCATGGAAACCGCCCCGCTCCCCGGTCAGGCCGTGTCACTGCAACGCTGCGGTGTCGCGCTAATAAAGCTGGGGGGGCGGGGGGGAATTAATGGTTTTGCAACAAATAGGTAGCGGGGAGCCAGGAGGGTAAGGCAGGGGGAGAGATCGGCTCAGCGGGTTTGTGCCGGAGCAGATAGATGGAATCTGGCTGCACGACCGGAGCCGGGATTCTGTGAAGTCCGTTTGGGTTTTGCTTTTATATCCTTTGCAGGAGACTGGAAGGACAATGCTGTGGTGTTGACAGGGTGCTGCTCATGGTGTCAGTGTCACAGGGAAGCAGGCAGACTGTGGCCACCCCAGGGCTCTCCTGCAAGGTCAAAGGGCACATCCACTGGGGGCGGAGAGAAAGAAATTGCCTTAACCCCGAGGGGCAGGAGTCTGTCCTGGCTCGGTTACCACAGACTGCCCTGCCACTGCAAATGTGAAGAGCGCAGCAACCCCCCACTCTTACAGTCAATTTAAAAGACATTCTATATATATATATATATATATATATATATATATATATATATATATATATATATATATATATGAGAGAGAGAGAGAGGTCAATGGTAAATTATGTATGGGGAAAAAACAATATATATATATCGTATGTTTTTTTTCCCCTTAATATACTAACCTTTGACCCCTTGTTTATCTTGGCCATCCAGATATAACCTCCAAGTGAATATCTTGATATTGAATATTTTCGGTGCTACTGGGGGATTGTGGCCATATTGATCATTCCTGCCATACGAAGTTGAATTAAAAACGTTTTTTTCACGTTCTGTTATAAAATGAAAAAGAAACTACCTAAAGGAACCTGTAAATCAGGTTCTTCACAGTCAGGAAGAACATCACTGCACCGCGTGCTGAAAAAAACAGCAGAGAGTATTGTCTGACTAGGGCTCTGAAATGTGTTTTACTGCTTTTTCTCCCTGCATGTGCAGATTGACTTACCTACGACATGAATTACGTGTAAAGTAAAACTGGCAAATAACCCATGATCGCTTTTGCCGAACATTTCCCTTGCCCTGCGCAGTCGGATGTTCCTCACCCCCTGGTAGTGCCACTGGGACGCCCACACACGCTGTACTGGCACAACATCAACAGGGCCTGCCTGGACTAAATGGGCACAAGGAGGCACTTCAGTTGGCCATCACCAGCTAACAATGGACCAGTCAGGGCCGCCACTTACTGCCCATGGAAAAACTCTCCGCGGCATCTGCCAAAAATAATTTCTATCTCTCAGTCTTTCACGAAAAGGTAATCTAATACAGTACAGAGAGGTTCTTGGCAGATGTCCTTAAAAGCTTCTAGATCGCCCCGCTCTTAAAATCCTCAAGACCCCCTCCAGGGCTGACTGTACTGGTCTCTCTCACTGCTGCTTCACTGCTGGGGGAATACACAACAAACCACTCACCGATCTCTGACACAAGGGTGAATTGTCAAATACAGCCCCTGGAGTAACCGAGATCTAGAGAAACGAGTCTGGTCACAATTCATGTGCCATTGTTTTCGCTTGGCCAGGATCGGTCACAGCAATAGATAACGGTCAGGAGAGAGGGACTATTGCACCCTTTCATTGCCAAAACTTAAAAACAAAATAGAAAAACAATAACAAAAAAAACACTTTTAGGGGGGTAATGAACATGCTTTTGTAGTTTTACTTTCATCGATTTATTCACACGTGTTCACAAGTAGCATAAAAATGAGCAACATTTGCATGAAAGGCACACAGTTTTGATTAAAGCAATGGCAAAAGATAATCTTTTAGAGCTTTATAGCTTAAGGATGTGGCCCTCGCTGACTTCCTATTACTGTCAGTGTGTTACTGATGAAGCTGTCCTCGGGGGGCAGGTCTGTCTCAGGCAAACCAAGAACAGGAACATAAATGTTTTGTGTTTTTAATACATGGCCATCAGTTAGCTTGATAAATAAAAAGATTCAATACCGGGGAATCTCAAACTGCTGTGTAAAAGAGTTAAAAGTCCCAGACTGTGTCCCTTATGGGGAGAATATACATTGGCCCAATCCCTCCCTCACCCCCCATCGCAGACCTTCACTTGACCCCTCACGGGGCACCTGGCGGGGGGGCGCTGTTGACAATCGTCTGGGAACGCCTAGGCCTGCACAGTGCCAGTGATATTTCATGTACAGGAAAGCCCTGCGGAGCTTGTGGGATGAGCACAATGATAAATAGACTGACTTGTATTTCCACAAGAGAGAGAGGTGTTCCTGTCAGATCTCCACTCTGTGAACAGCCCAGCCATTGAGGAGCTGCAGTTCAGTGTAGTGACTCTGGGGGGAGGGGGTACCATGATCGTGGAGTTTGATCCAATCCAACAATCATGTGATTTATGATGGCATCTACCATACACACCTATGACTCCTCAGAGCTGCTGCCCCATAGTGTTTAATGAGGTTTGGTGTCCTTTCATCGCTCACAAAAGGTCAAATCTTCTCGCACAGACATTAAAGACCTTGCCACTCCACACACCAGACCACACACAGCCCGGGCCAGCGCTGACCCACAGCTGGACGGGGACTTTTACAAGCCAGGAAGAGGAGCGAGTTACAGTTTGTGCCTGAGTGTCTTTATACACCAGGGAACGGGGGGGGGGGGGGAGTGAGTACTTGAGGATTTGAAGTGGTGTCTTTAGGTTACCATATGACTGTACTGCTACATACGATTTGCCAAGTATTCAAATCAAACAAAACAAAGAAAAAAAGTAGAAAACCTTTTTGGTGCAATTATGTGCAAAAATAAACAGAACAGCTTTGGAAAAACTACCCAGGACATCAAACGACGTAGAACACAGCCTTCAGACGACCTGCAGTTTAAAGAGTAATCGTTTGAAGCTCCAGGTGAAACGAAAGGGATTATTTACATTTTTAGGTAGCGTTCAATGTCTTAAATCGAGGAATCCGTCATTTATGATGGGGAGCTACCAGTCGAGTACTGCCCATGATCTCACTGACAAGAAAACAATGTATACGAGTTCACTTATTTATAGCTGAAGCACGCAAGCTATGAATCTTACCCAAGTCGGCCCTGCTCTACGCATCTGTGCAGAGCAGTGCAGTGCATGGCGGACATTCATAAATCTCAGTGACAAGCACTGGGGTTACAGTGCATAATAAGCCAATAAAGTCTAAGCACACAGAGGAAGCCCTGGGCAGCTCTCTTGGCACAGTAAAAACACACTCACAGTTCAGACCCAGAGGAGTTAAGAGAGGGGCTTGTGGGAAACTTCTCAGGATTGTCTATTCCCCTCGTGGGGCTGCATACTCTATAGAAGTTAGTTTGCATGGTTAATATACACATAAGAGGATGTGCAAGGAGTAGATAGATCTACAAAGCAAGGGGATTTGACACACAGGGAAGTTTAAGGAAGTACGTTTGGAGGAAGGAAATAATGGATAAAATAAATGCAATAGAGATGATGGTTGGGAGAATGTAGGAAAGGCCTCCATTAAGCATCAGACTGACTAAAGATGACAATCCTGCTGATGGCGATATAAATATATACACATTGCACAAAGGGAAAAGGCACACACACACGCACGTACACACGCATGGCACGTCCACGAAAACGTGTTTTTTCCATAACGTAACCATAACTGACTCCATGCCAGGTTTTAATGAATCTAAGCTGAGCAGATCACATGCCAGGTTGAGTACAGACTGACCCCATGGTACAGAAAGTTGCATTTCAAACCTTTTTAAAGGGATTTGTGAGAAGTGGGACATAAATCTGATCCTGTAAGTCAGGTATCGACAGAAAGAGAGAGAGGGGCAGTGCAGGGGTCTTGCTGCCGGAGGCACAATTTTAAGAAGAAAATGACGCCGGGCAACACAGCGGTCAGTGTCTGCATCCATTAAGTCTGTTTTCCTCTTCCTCACATTAAAGCTCCAACTCCCATCTGCTCGGACAGCTGGTAAAGTGGGGGGGGGGGGGGCAGTCAAAACTTTTTATAGGTGATCTAAACATCTAACACTGTTTAAAAGACTGGGAAAGAGCCCAGAAGTACCCCCCTGCACTAAAAATCACCTCTTAGCCATTACAGGTTCACCGTTTCCTGCGTGTTTGCACAGGGAATCAGTCCTGTTTTCCAGTATTTCTCATCACGCGCTTTTTGAAACGTCTGCACACACATTGGGTTTTCATTAGCCACTATATGCAGCTGCAGCTGACAGTCTGTTATTCGCTGGAAACAATGTTCTACAATGATTCGTTTTAACGTAATGAATATTGTTAATTGAACTTTACATATTTGATGATGGTATCTCTCCACAGTTTGCTGATCACTAATTCGGCATACCAAAAACTGTGAAGATGCCTGCTGAGCGAACGGAGTAAAGACTATTTAAGCATGGCGTGTGTAAATCTGAGCAGACAGGCGCTCCATAGGAATCAATGCTGAGGCGTTTGAAGTTTAAACTCTCCCAACGAAGTTCAACCAACTGGAACCTAGTTAAGAACTAATGGCAAATACAAAGAGGGCCACGGCAATAGTCTCCTCTTAAGGGTGCAAACTGCACGGCTGTCTGAATTATGACTGGCAGATGCAGTCTTTGAAGTCCCCGGGAGTGCTCTGACGAGGGTTGGTTTGGAGAGTGGGCACTTTGGAGTCGACAGACAGCTGGGGGACAGACAGGCTCCCAGTACTGAGCAGTACCGAGGAGGGGAGAGGTCAGAGTTCAAGAATGTGGCCTTGCACCCCCCCCACACACACACACACTAACACACTTCATCAAATGAAACCTTTAAGAGGAGGTGGCTGCAAGAAAAACTAACTTTAAATAAACACCAGGCCACTTCTTCAAAGCCTGCTGCTCCCATCAACCTCCCCCCCAGCTGGCCCACAGTGCAGTGCAGTGACAGGAGGAGAACTCCAGCCAGAACTGTGATCAGCAGATTCTGTGTCAGACTCCAGAGGACACAGACAGAACACACATGCTCTCTTCAGACAGGCAATATTTTTCTCATGTAGAGAAGGTCTCCGCCAACTCACTGACGCCGCCGTGTCTTTTAGCAGGAGTCCGACTCTGAGTCCGAGTCTGATCGAGATCTGCTCCAAATATTAACAGAACCAAACCGGACAAAACTCCACTATGAAACAATATTGTAGTGTGAAGAGTGTACATTTCCATGATCTCTCTATTCATATGAATGAAGCTCAGACTAAAATGATTGTGTGTGTCAGCTTATCCCTTCCCAGAGTTGTGCTATTAAGGTACCGAGATCAGGAGCAGTTAAATGTTTCCAACGCTATTCTTAGCGCTGTGTTATACTCCCAGCTTTGTGACGGCGTTATTGTGTTGTACTTGCATCAATGCTACCAGAATACTCTTATCCAAAATATCACCTGCTAGGGGTAATGGTGCCTCTGGTATGACCCACTACTGGCCTAAAGAGGCTTGTGCCATCACAGCCATAGTTTACTAGCTGCATTTTTGCACCGGGCTGGGAGAATACACGACTGGTGCTCAAGTCAAGGTCAATGTGGCGGAGATTAAAAACACTCTGTGCCCTGCCCGTTACAGACACAGCTCTGGCGCCTTATCTAGCTCTCCCGCAGCCACGGGATCAAAGGTCAGACTTGGATGCGACTGCAGCCCTGGCTGGGCCTTCCCTCTGATCACATCTGGTACGAGTTGCTCAAAGCCTTTGCACATCCAAGAGGGTTAATAAGCCCAGAGAACGAAGGGCCGTATCCTTTCTTCCTGTCCATCTGACGTGTGCGATAGCTCCAGGGTGACGCCAACCAGAAAGATCAAGACAATGATCCACAGAAGACGGATAAGACTGTTTAATAGGGGAAGGCCTGGGATGAAGATCACCACTGTCCAGACCATTGCTATAGTGCTTAGCCAAAAAATGACACCAAGGATTCCACAATAAAAATAATAGGAAGAATTTAGCCTTTTATCCAAGCGCTGAGAACAGGGGAGTGATCTATGTACGAACAGCTGTACTGCGGCTGCAGAGGCCCTGACAATAGTGCCTCAGTCTTAAGTCACACAGGAGCCCAGCGACTCACTCAGGGACACAGTCAGTAGCACAGCCAGGGGTTCAATTGGGAACCTTTGGATAAACAGGCCTGATCCGTCACCACCACAGCACCTAGTTCAGAATGAGCCATCGCTATATCCACTTAACTAGCAACCACGCAAAATATAAATCAATTCATACGAATCCGTGATCAGGCAGAACAATCATCCAACACCGCTCACCCACGGCAAAGGAAACGCAAGGAACGAATCAACAGAAATCAAACGTTCTCAGAGACGTGTTTTGTCATGTGCATTCTAGCACAGAAGTCTCTTATTTTCTTTCCTTAATGTGTCATTCGGTTTATTTTCCTGTTCTGAAGTTTTAAACAATTCAAGCTGTTTGGTGTAAGTGAGAAGCAGGAGAGTGCAGTGCTTTCAGCACACAACGAGACACTTTCAAGGGCTGCCAAAAGCTAAAGTAGGTAGAGTCCCGTTTGACAGGAAAACCATAATGTGAGACCATGTTTAAACTTTTAACTACCTTCAAGAAAAATAAAAAAAACACCAAGAAACAAGAAACAACAGCTTTATCTGTTCAACTATGTTTAGAATCACAATTGTGTCGCACTGTTTCTCTTCTCAGGATGTGGCTTTGCTTTTCCTCGGTTGGTCTAAACAGCCATAGAAAGAGGGACAGTCAGCTCAGTGAACAGAAATAAATCCATTAAAAGCCTTTCGTTTGATGTCCTGACAGTCCTCGTTGCCTTGGTTGAACTCCTCTGCTCCCCACATCAGAGTTTCCACAATTGCTCAAAGTTACAAATCACATTCCCATCCCAGAGCAGTTTGATGCATTTCGAGTTTTACGAGTTTGTACCAACTGTGGTGAAGAACAGGAAAGCAAAAACAGCAGCGTCACGTCCAGTGTATGTAAATGAGCTCCAAATAAGGTCACAGGCAAATTCCAGACACCTGGTGTGGGCTTATATACAAGAGCCTCAGTTAAATCAAGAAAGTAAAACTCTGTGCTCTGATAATAGATACCAAAGAAAAAACTAAATGACCAATTCCAAATTCAAAACAGAACAAAACTACAATCTATTTTAGGAGGCTTTAATATCAAGCCTCCCCCAGGCACTGCACTAGATGAGAATAAACAGATTGAGAATTATGGGAGACGGCGGAATTAAAGATAGGTTTTTGTTTTTAATGAGATTAAAAAATCCCTCAAGACGTTGTAGAGCCTGGAGCCCAAAGTCACCCTTAGCATTTCAGAAACGAGAACAAAACAGCTTCCTTACCAGCCAGATTGAGATCAGTGCAACAAGGGAGACTAGAAATCTGGGATGGACAGCAATGCAATGGTAGTCCAGTCGGGGTCCCCAGTGACTGAACTAGAGGGGGCCTGTGTCAGGTCTGTGGAGACTGAGCTGGGAGTTGCCACAGGCTGGTGACGGCTCGAGTCTCACTGGCAGATTTGTGGATGGTTAGAGTACAGAAGCCACGAAGCGTCCACAATACACACTGCGAGTCGGTCGAGGTGGGCACACTGGTTACACTCAGAGGCAATCTCCCTTCAAAGACCTTTAAGGGGGAGAGTGAAGGAAAAAGGAAAAATAAACTAACGACAACTACTAAAAGAAACATTTAGGGAGGTTAAGTGCAGTTCTCTGTAAACAGAAACCCTGGAGACATCTTTTAGTGGTTTCAGACAGAGTAAACAGGAAGGGAGGGTGACCGCTGTGCCCGCTGATTGACAGCCTGACTCAACTTGTGCATTCGATGGCATGAATGATGGGCCTGACTGTGTGGACTGACTTACAGACTCCCTAACGGACTTCATGCCCGACTGCCACGCTGACTGACTGACCGATAAGATCAGCGATAAGATCCGGCTGATAGGACTGTCTGAATGACTGAAGTATGGACGGTTTGATTTATCTACGTCTAAATATAAATCAATGTATAATACACAGTGCTGTACAGTATACAGTAGAGGGAAACAGGACAGGACACAGCGAATTCACTATGCTTGATGAGCAAGCATGCACAAACAAGGTGCTTGCGATCTGATCTGTTGTGGGCAGCATGAAGCATTTGCTTAATGCGTCCTATGAACTGCATTAGGTTTTGAAAGATGGATGCAACACCGATAGGGGAAATAAATTAAGAGCAATAACTGAAGAGCTGCAATGAGGGCCTGTATAAACTAGCAGGATCCCTGACAACAGCTACGTTCTCCTGAAGCACAGGGCCAGTTCGTGATTCACATTTTCCATTGTTTGTAATTAGCAGAGTAACGCACAGAGAGCAGGGAAAGTATTGTGTGAAACAGTGTAAAGTAAAGTAAATTAAAAAACAAACCAACAAAACCTTCTGCTCTCAGTCCCTGCAGTCTGTTCTGTGGTCAGGAGACAAACAAACATAAATACTGGCAAACAGTGGGCGACCGCAGGGCACAACCAAGAACAAGACGCGGACCGCAAAACTGCAGCTGCACACAGTGGCTAATCAAGATCACTGCATAAGTCGAGGACAAGTGAAATAATCTAAACTAAACTTGTAAACGCACTGGCCTCTCTCCCTGCCCCCCTGCCGTCCAGTGCCCAGCCTAATGAGCTCTGACAAAACATGTGTGGAATGTGTGTTTATGGGAATTCGGGAGAAACAGTGGGACGACGTGCCACTAAAGTTACAGCAGAGAGAACATGTGAGTAAGACCATTTCCCATGCGGGCGGACAAAAGGGGTCGAGTAAGTTGAGACTGACGTAAATGATATTTCACAATGTGGGCAAGATTACCCACTAGAGGGTGGCAAATGGCCTGCCTTGCTCCACTGGTGTCCGGTATTGAATTCCAACCTGTGGTTTGAAAACCAGACAGATCGCTTGAAGAATACAGAAACATACTGTATTGTGACAAAAGGTGCGTATACGTCACACACCTGAAAGAGGAAACGGGGAAATCAACCATGTGTTCAGTCATTATAGCATTAACAGAACAGGAACAAAAATCAGACAAAGGCCACAACAAAAAGGATAAGAAATCCACAGGGACCACACGTCACAAACAGAAAGGTGGCTATTAAGGGATTATTGTAATTACAATGTAATCAACATCAACAAAAGGTAGGGCTAAAGCAAATGTGAGGGTTTATGTTCTCCTGCAGCGAGAGTACAGACTACCCCACCTTGATCCCATCACTGCAGCTGAACGAGAGCCAACCCTCTCCGCACCACAGTCCGGCAGCACAGAGCTGAACCCCGGGCCCAGGCTGCTGCGGCCTAGCGGAGGGTCATGGTATGGGCTGAACCCCAGTCTGCAAGAGCTCAGTCTGGGATCATGACAACCCTCGGCCCAAGGCTGGAAAGCACTCTTTCAATTATCAACAGATTGAGAGCTGGAATAAACCGGTGATTTGATTTTCTTATGCTAATATAATAATGCAATTGAGTAACTAAGGTGGAATGAAAACCAGAAAGCCCCCCAGGACTGGACTGGCCTACCCCTGCTCCGATTGCTCTGATGTCAGTGAGGGAGCAGGGACTGTAGGTGTCGGTGTGTTTGTGCATATGTGTATGAAATTAAGTCATCATGTGAGAAACTGGATACAGAAGATGGACTGGCACAGTGTTAACAGCCAACAGCCTCTGCAGTGACAATTCAAACAGCAGGAAAATCAGACTTTTTTTTTTTGTACCCGAGAGACAGAACTGCAAAATTTAGTCCATTGAGTTTGTATTTAGAAAGTCTGCTCCCACATGCTATAAAGGTTAATAATTTGCCGGTGCTGACATTCCCATCATTTGTATTCCCCCAACCGCCCGGCTTGGCAAGCCAACGAAATTGACAATTGAAATGAAAGATCGCTTCAGCAACAGCCCACGCTCACGTCAACATCGTTTCCTCTCCGCTGCCCAGGACGGCCGTCGGCTTGAGCATTCGACATAGGCTTGAGATCGGAGGGTAGGTTGCTTTTTACATTTTCATTTCTATATATTATTAGAGGTTATTATACAAAAACACAAGCCCATCATCTGAATCAGAAGTGATGAGTTTCAGGAAACGTTTTGTTAACACAGAACTTCAAGCCCATCTGTGACATGTGAACTGAATCCAATTTAAACGCTGTTCCACTTAACAAGATTGAATTAACTTTGCAGATTCCAGAACATTCCCTCCAAGTTTGAGTGGCACCGAGGGGTAAACGTATAGAGAGCGGAGCTACAGGCACATTTCCTAGAAGAAACGGGATTTGCATTCAACAAGTGCCTCTCTCAAATGCAGGGAAAAAGACATTCAAATAGCTACAGATAATACAGAGACTATGCCTCAGCTATGAGCTCTGAGATGTCAATCTGCCCTGAATATCTGAATGCGTAATCCCATGCTTCGTGTCCTGCATTATTTTCCTAAACACTCTGGTGGCTTAATTTGCTATTCCTTTCATCTCACGCATGTCAGCCTTTCATGGTTCGCGTTTCACTGGCTTCCGGGAGCCTCTCTTCCTGTGACTCTCCAGGCAGCAGCCGTGTCGTTGTAGAGGAGTTCACACACACACAATCCAACTCCACAGACGCACTACAATTAAATCAGTAAAGTAATCAAATACAAGAAAAGCTGGTTCAGGAGGTTTCATCTGGGTGTCACTTCGCCGATTGTCCTCGGTAGGCACTGACACCGGGCGTCGTCTTGTCCTGAAAATGCCTTCAGGCCCCACTGCCTCTGCCAATATAAAGCCTGGATCCAAATGACCAAGAGCCCTGGAGAGAGGTAGGCCTACTCCTTGCCCTCCCACAAAATTGTATCTATAAACACTTGACTCTTGGATATTACAAAGCTCACTTACTCATAATCAAAGGATCTAACCTAACCTTCTACTTGGAGAGTCACAAATTTTAAAGATTTAAAGAACGAGCCTTCAAATGTAGAAGCGTCAAAACCCAACAGCAGCTATTCCAGGGTGACAAAGTGTCTGGGCCACCTACCTAAGCAGTCAACCAGCTTGTGGGATGCACTCAGGACTTTATTGACCAGCTAAAAATGGACACTGACCGCCTGCTGAAAGTGGCTGGAATTCTGGGTCATTGTCACGGACCCCCAAAGATTTATTTTCTCCTAGAACAGATGGTTACCCTAGAGGTGTTTTTGGCTTGCTCTCCTGGTTATCCATTTTCTTTCCTATCCTGTGTAAAGCACTATGCGGAAACTTGTTGAGGCTGTACTAATAATCTGAACTGAATATATTTGATTAAAAAAACAAACCATACAACTCCTGCCCCTAGCTGGGTGTACAGTGCAAGGCTTCTGACGAGAGGGCTGATGGGTAAGCCCTGATTAAACGCTATGGCCTCAGAGTCCATTGAGACACAGTGGACCTCATCCCCTAAACAGTGTTCCTTCACAAAAGCACATAGGAAGAGGCCCAACTGAGTGCGGTGCACAAGAGTCCATAAGGCACCCCAAATCAGCCGCCCACTCTGCCACTCGCATTCCCCGCTGGGCGCTGTGTGACAGGAGCACGTCTCCAGCACACAAAATACCGAGGAGCAATTAAACATCAATGCCTCATATTCTTCTTATCAAACGGAACTTTTTGTTTTTCACTGGGGGGCGGGGGAGGCTGTGGTGGCATACAGTCTTCGACTGTGTTGCTCAGTCTTACTGGGTGGCCCCTCAGTGGTGTGTGGATGGGCCGTGCTATTAAATGCCCACTTCAGAACAGAATCTGGTTCAGCACCGCACAACGGTAGACTGATTTACTTTGTCTCTCAATCTACAAAGCCCTCCCACATCCCATCCCGATCCCCACCCCTGCTAAAAGCTCTGAAAGGCCCCATTATTCTTTTTTAATGAGCTCGCAAACATTAATCAGGACACCGGCAATGAAGTACATAAATGACTGAACACAACAACAAACTCGCAAGAACAACAAACTCGCAACAACGACTTGGTGTGAAGAGAAAACGGAGCCGTGTCTGAGAGTTCACCCGTTCTCACTGGATTATGAGAAATATACATCATATATAGCTGTAGCTTATCTGTATACTTAATTTCACTTGGTCCCGATTCAAAATTTGTTCAACACTGACTCTATGGGGAACTGAACTGTAAAGAAGTGTGCGTGTGTGTGTACACTTTGCACTGCCTCTCGGTGTAATCTTCACACTCTGCGTCTACAGAGAAATCAGATGTGCTAAAAGGAAAGCTTTTTCTTGAATACGACTCTCACACACACCGGGCAAAGGCTACCTTGCAAACTCTTTTCTCTGCTCACAAAACTCCCAAGAGCCTTTAGCTCACTGCTGAATGAATACAGACCCCATACGTAAAAAAAAAACACCTCCCCTAAGAGATCGACAATCTTGGTCGTGGGCCTGGATTTCTCGAACACAAAACCATAAATCTCTGTGTCGAGTCCTTCTTGGCGGCTTTATTCCATTCTGTATTTTTGTGTCGTTACAGAGGACATTGTTTGTCCAAGGCCTCCTGTTACTTAGTAACCACAGGAAATCACCCGAGCAAAAGACAAGCCTTATTAATCTTCCACCGCTGTCGCAACAAAGCACCGCAAGCCCGAACAATAGGGAGCTGGACGGGCCAAGGCTAAAAATACAAAACGCCTTCACCCCCCCACCCAAACAAAATGCACCGTTATTGTCCAGCACAAAAGGCACCAAGGCTAAATTGAATGCACACAAACCCCTCATTTGAAGTATGCCATTTGTGTGTGTGGTTGAGGATGTACAGTTTAATAGCATTCCTGTAAAACCCACATCTGCCTCAAGGCCAAGGTACCAGGTGCGCTGTCAGTTGGTACCCCGCTTTTGGCTTGCGGTCTTTGGTCTTAATTATTCTGCGTCCAGGCCGCTCACTTAAGTATAATTGTGTTGCATTCCAGATGTTAACATCACTCAAGCCACCTTAATCCATCCAGGGAGGCACAACAGTGAAGAACAGAGCAGGCAAACACAGGGGGCTCGCAGATAACAGAGTTGTCTTACACGGTTTAGTGGCATAGACATCCTTGACCCTTTAATCATTGAGTCCTTCAATGAGCAAATTATTTTCACATATCGAGAGGTAATGTGATGGGGTTGAGAGAATACCAATATATCATGATATAAGCCGACTGCGATACACCATGAATGCAGTAGATATGATATTGCGATACGATCTAATAAAAGGGGGTCTGGATCAAGCTGTGTCCGAAGCCGACTCTCTAAGAGGAAACTGCTGGATGAAATTCTTCGATCGATCACGTGTCAAACTAATTGATCAAGATGGGCTGAATAGATCTATTGTTTTCAAAGGTCTCCAACACCAGACTTGACCAGGGATCAGGCAGCACTGCACATGTGAAATATAGGAGGTTCTTTTTCTCGTTTTTGTCCCTTTAGCTGGAGGCTGCAGGGGAGACGGTCTGCCCTTGATTCAGTTTAGCCCAAACATCCCATTAAATTGCTGCAGTGAGGCGCTCCATTAGCCGAAGGCACTGCAAACACAAGACGGCTTTTCTCCGGCTTAAAAATAAATAAAGATACATTATAAATAATAACATGAGTAAATCCAAGATGTGGCTGGGTAGCGCTGCATTAATTTACATCCTGCTCTATGGGGAGGGGCCGATCATTAACTGGGCATCTCGCTGGACAGTCTCTGGGAGGTACTGGAGAAAACTCAAACACAAAGATTGATTGTCCCTTTGAAGTAGAGCCTTTGAAAGTCGAAAACCTTTAGATTTGGAACAGCATGAGAAGTAATAGTCTTTTTACGCTCTCTACCGTCTTCGGCAGGACTGTGGAAAGTGTGGAAATCGTAGGGATTGAACACGTCACCAAGATCTGGGGAACGAATAAGGGACTTATGGTCTACACAGGGAAATTAAATGTCCTCATATCTATTATATCCAAGTCCAATTGTATTATTTGAAGAGGGAGTGGGTGGAGTCAGTGTTAGTAATCTGAACTCATACTGCAGGAAAGTTTAGGTGTCTCAGGTCAAACATGCATATTTGCACAGACCAGCAGTGACCAACCCTGCTCTTGAAGAACCTCTGTCCAGTCACTTCTATAGACCCCTAATTTCTAAAGACTAATTAAGCCAGCCAATTAGGGTTAATATGAACCTTCAAGCAAATCCACGCTTAAGCAAATTTTATGGATTACCAATAGAAATGAGACAAGCTTCCTGTCACCGGTAATGGATTGCACCACAGATAATCATGTGGCGTGTCGAGCAGTATTTACACTGTTTTGCACGTTGATGGCTATAATGGGATGAGTGTGCCATTGATAAACTGATATGCCCTTGGAAAATGTGGAAAGGCAATACAGAAAACCAGGCATCAACCTGCCACGATATAGTTAAGAACTTTGCAGGCACTTGACAGTTTGAAAGCATTGCTACAGTGTAAAGGACTCTTGCCTTGAATGGGAACAATTGTGAACTTAAAATATATAGAATTAAGAACTCATCTGTATATCAATTCACTTCAACAGCAGAACTATAATAAACTAATGCCAGCAATAGAGCAACGAGAAAAATAAGCAATTTAATGCTTAACAGGATAATGGGTGAATAATTACAAGTTGAATGGAGCTGAAAGGATCACGGGGAAAGAGGGGGGGGTGGCAGGGAATAAAAAAAAAAAAAACAGCACTTGATTTCAAAAGCACTTTTTAATCCCTGACACCTGTCATCTGGTAACATTGGGAAGACATTAGCATGCAGGGAGAAAGCTTAACCCTCGCGCTTGCTTTTTGCAATATGTGAACTGCAACTTCCATTTTAGCACAGTGGGGGTAGTGGCGGGAGAATACAAAGCACACAGACTTTTTGGGGCTTAAGTGTCTTTGAGAAGGATAACACTCATTTTGTTCGTCCGTCACCCAGGGCTAGTTCATTTAAACCCGGGTTTAAACCGTTTTGCTGTCCTCGTAAAGCGCACAGTTTACTTCGCATAGCTGCTGCCTCTGCTGGGCTGGGCAGCAAACAGTTGGCCGTGAACCTGCTGTAATAGATTGTTACCAAGTTGTAGTCTTGTGAAGGAACTGTTTGCTTTGCAGTCTATGAAGCTTTTCTACGTCTGGTTTGACTGATTTCCTGGGAGATACTTTGCTAGAATAAACCCTGGACAGAAATAAGGAGATAAAGGCCTATGAGGGGTGCAGGCAGGTCAACAGACTAAATCCCATCGTGTGAATAGGTTAACACTCAGTTCTGCTGGAAGATCATCGGTTTACCTCTTGATGTGCAGCCCTGAACTTGATTGGGACGTTTCAGTTCTAGTTCAAAGGTCTCCCTAAATCAATTGGAAGCAAAAAATCACTTCCACCTGGGTTAATCAAGCCAATGTTTGGATCGATCTCACTCCCGAAAGCTGCATTGCAATGTAACGGAACAAGACCCTACAGTGCATTTCTCCAGGACCAGGCTTGTGCAGACCCCTGTAAAGACTGTACTGCAATTAATTATTAGTATTCTCCATACATCCCTGTCCTCCCACTTAATAACTTGGTTAGACTCTTGACATTCACCATGAGGAGTTCCATTCAAGGTTTCATAACATCTTATACGAGCCAATGGTGCCTCATCCAAGCGAACGCGCTCTGGCCAGGATGCAAACCAGGCCGTCTGGGTCTAGGGAACTGTCCTCTTCTATCCGCTTTGCAAACGAGAGGCAAGAGACGGCAGGATCACACAAGAGCAGGAAGCAGTAAATCAAGTTTTATAAGAGAGAGTGTGGGGGGGCGGGAGAGAGAGATGCAGAGAACGCAAGCTCCTATGCTTGCATCGATCTCTGGTTTGCACGGCTAGCTTTATTTTTTTGCATTAAATTAAAACCATTTCATGCATCTTCAAACTTTTAAGACACAACCCTACACACGCTTTTAACCAACAGCTAGGCTACATGATTTTGGACAAGTTATTAGTGGATAGCGGTGAAAGGTAGAAAACACCCAATAAATGTCTCTCTCCACTTACCAACTAATCAAGATTTCTGAATGCAGATCAGTACCTCAGTACATCTCTCTACCCACTTATAAGCACACAAACATGGACCCAAACACACACACACACACACACACTTCAAGACCTTTTTTCGAGTCTGGGGCTGGACTGAGCAGAGCCCCAGCTAAACGTATGGGGAGGGGAGCGGATCAGAGGGGCCAGCAGATTGGCCTGCATTGTTGTACAGACTGCTGAAGTCTAGAGGCTGGAGTGTGGGATTTGCTATGAAACCAGCAGGAGCACTTACACCCACCGAGTAACCAGAACCAGAAAGACACTTCTGTGGCACAGCATGCGGACCACAGCCAGCGGCTCCTTGTTGTGTGGCAGGGCAGGATGGCTTTTACAGATGGCCCCAGGTGGGTTGACCTTCGACTTCCCCAGGCAAACATTAAAAGGATCAACACGGCAGAATAGGATCTCATTCACAATTGTTGGCTTTGACCTGGATTTGAATGTTTTTGCCTTAGCAGTGATAATATTGCAACTCTTCACCTAACCTAGAAACAGACTTCCATTCTGACAGAACATTTGCAGAACTTCAGTACTGGGCAGATCTTTGTTGCAGGACCAACTATTGATTCTGTTTATGAACCATGCGGTAACTTAGCACAGTGCCAACCCACACCAGACCACCAGGTCGCAGTTTCCTTATCACCATGCAATTGGATTATGGAAGAGAACCTTCAATCAGTTTGCACTGTTGCAACACATCAGGACAGACACAGATTGCAGTTTTTAAAGGGAAGAGATGATGCTGACCCCAGTGCTTGCTCATTCAATCTAAGTGCAGTTGAAATACAGTTTTATGATAAGATCAACACCAAGTGTCTTCAGTCTGGCCATTCATATTTACTGCCAAAAAACTATTAAAATCCTACACTGCCAAAGAAAAAGAAGCTGTTCTGTGTGACCTTTGAGAGGTCATGACAGATGCACTTCCGGTCACACTGCTCCAAATACAAACAAACCAGTGACAACTGCTTTTCAAATTATGCAATCCAACAACTCCCTGCACTGTCCAACAGCCCTGTCAGGAGAAGGGCAACAAATGGCAGAACTGTCAGTAAAACCCACATAATAGTTAATTGTAGAAAATAACATAGGACATCCACTTGAAATTATGCAAATTAAGGAGAGATCCAGTATTGTAAAACCATGATACAAAGCATGGAAGACCACCACAAAGCAAAGTACATGCATGGGGAAAAACACTGGGGAAAATTACTGAGCAAAAATGCCAAATTACATAAACTAACAATTTTAAGTTTAAAGTTTCAGGGGTGAGCCCTCTGCTGAATATCAATTTAAAATGCAAAGCTGCTTGTGTGTTGTCACAGACTATCGGTGACCTGAAAAATGCCACAGCGGTCCCTTTTCAGCAGGGGGGGGGGGAGACAAAATGTTTTCGATGGAGAAAGAATGCAGGGAAGTCCCCCTATTCCCTCCTCTACCCATCTCAAGTCCCCTCCCCTCTCTCCAGCCAGGGCAGGCCGTATTAATCCACATATCGCTCCCCTGACTATGTGTGAGTGCATACTAGGCCTGTACCCCCAGGGCCCGCGGTGTATTCATTCCACTGAATTATAGTGAAAAGGAGAAGAGGAGAGAGAGGGGGGGAGGTTAATCCAGCAGTGGGCAAGAGGAAGCTGAATGGAAGTCATTTTTCCTGCTTTTATTTGCGCTGGAAGGAAGAGGGCCAGGCCTGCAGGGTGGAACAATGTTCCCCGACCCCCTCTGACACCTCATGCTGGAACAGAGAGAGAGAAAGGGAGAGGGAGGGAGAATGAGAAAAAGAGCAAAAGGAGGGAGTTAGGACCACAGATTTATATCACATACAGAGGCCTGATGATATTTGTTTTTTAAAGACAAGAGAGGGGAAGAGAGAGTGTGAAGAATGGTTTCTCCTCCTGGTTAATAAATGTCTCTGATCAATACGTGAGCAGCAACCAAACAAGTGAAATGTACTGAACAGACATTTCAGGCAATCGCAAATGCCAATATCCCCCTCTTCTAAAGAGAATGACAATTTAACCCTAATTAGAATGGGCTTGATACATTGTAACAGTCATTTGTTCCACCAAATCGGTCGTTTGTTAAGCTGTCCAGGGATAGGAAGCTTACTAGCTAAAATGACAACTTTTTATATATTTCTCCCTTTTACATAAGCTTCCATTCTGAAACTACATTAGAAGGTAGTAAAATTGGGAGAAAGGGACTCTGAGACTGAGACACTGAGACAACGTGGAAACTATCCCATTTCTGGCCTAGCACTTCCTAATAAAAACACGTCTGTAATTTGCATGAGTCTCGGCCCATCACAGTGGTTAGCTTTCAACAAGAGCAACACAAATTGTAAATCTTCAGGCAATGAGATGTGCAGGATTGTTAACAGGTTAGAATGAGAAAACCAACAGCTGAGAAACACTATTCGAAAAGACTTATGACAAGTATACAAAAATCTAATTATACATTCCCAAAATAAAATGAAAACAGACAGTGTATACGAACACATTTTTCTAAACAAATCATACAATTAATGCAAATAAATTATTGTACTTCATGTTAAAGGTGGCAAGATCCATCCCAAAATGATGCTGTCTCCCCCTCACCCGGCTGACTGCCACTCAGTTTTGATATTCATTTCCCAGAGGATGTGTGTGTGTTTAAGGTTGGCTTGACAAACCCTAGAAAAGAGTTAGAAAGTCACAGAAAGAGGAGCAAGCCAAGCCAATTAACGCACCATTCTGGGACATCGTGCCTGGCTTTCAAGGCCAAATCAACTCCAGGGAAATACCAAGAAAGGAGGGAAACTGAATCAAGTGGGGGGTTGGGGTATTTATTTTTGATTTTAGAAAAAAGGTCTCCTAGGAACAGGGGGAGGAAGAGGAACTCCCACATGAGGAATCTGAACAAGAGAAGCCAAACAAAGACTGGTATTGAAACGTTGACTTTACTGGGAGCTCTCCAGGAAAATGTGATGCGGTCACACCTTCCCATATCACATGCACTGTCCCCCTGTGTGTGCCTTGCGAGTTACATCATTTCCTGCCTCGAAAATATTGACACAAGACCCCTGGATTTTACCTTCCTTGCTCTCCAAAGTGTCCCAACTTTTTTTTTTTTTTATATATATATATATATATATATATATATATATATATATATAATCGTTTAAGGAAACAAGATTTGCACTGTTCAAATATTTACAGTAAGATATACTTTGTCTGGATCAGCACATTTACTTTTTAGTGCACTCCCCCCCTTTAAAAACTGTAACAGAGTGGATGGAGGTTTAGGTTTCTTCAACATCTTTAGCAAATGCCAGGATATTTAATGTATGAAAAGCCAGTGCGAGTCCTAGTTCTTTTCTTTTGGTTTTTGTCCAATGAGATTTCAGATTGAGCATTCAGTTTCCTGGCAAAGCAGGAGCTTGAGCCATTCGTCCACCACTTTCCACCGTTCTGTTCGGTGATGCGTCACATAGTATCTCTTCCCCCCCAGGCCAATCCCTGCCCTTGGGATGCACTAACATATGGTCTTCCCCAGCAACAGAAGTTTTACCTCTTCTCTGCTTAGATGTTTTCCACAATAAAATCAATTACACATGAGATCACGCAGGGTCGTTGATCATCAGCAAGGATGACTATTTACCGGGTGACACTTTCACATCTGACAGGACCTCGCCAAGCCTGGTAACTCTCCAGCCCCTGATCAGTGAGCTCATATCCTCCCCATTGAACCAGGAACTGAACAGCTCATAAACTGGAGGGGAAAAATACACAATTTCCACCCACGTATGGCTGGTTCCATATCTGTATCGGTTTTAATGGACAAAAGCAGGGCAACACACTCTCGCCTTTTAACATGATATCTTCTTCACATGCATGGCCATAGAAATGTACTGAAAACAAGGGAAAAGTGCTGAATTGTGCAACAGTATACACAAGAGGCTATAGCTGAAAGATCACTGACTGGAGTCTGATAAGCTGATTGCCTGCTTCATTTTCTTGCCCAGATCAATTGCTTGCACCTGTGTCAACATCGTACACATTGTTCAGAAACCTTTGCAAATTGTGTTTTCATTTTTTCCTTGCGGTGATGAAGCACTGCCTGCTGAAAGTCCACCGGCATTAAAACGTAGCCCAGTTATGAGAGCTTTCGACTAGTTGTTGAAACCTGTAGATGTTGTCTGTTCTGACGCTAAACACTGTCAATTTAAGCCATCTTTCAACATTGGAGCTGATGTGGAGAGAATCGTAATCGAGATGTGAACAACCCCCTTGAATAAACGAATGGCATGTTATTCTGTGCATTGTGTGCTGTAATGTCAAGGTGCTTTTTTGTGTTTTGTATCATTTAAGTGAGAGTTGTTGCCCTGTTGTGCCCCGGGGTGAGATCTGTATGGAACCGACAAGGGGGCAGAACATGCCTGACACAGAGAAGCATTAAGGCAGGAGAACTTATTTCACACTTGAAGCGATTCTAGACAGTTCTTTCTGGGGAGGTTGCTCCACTAGTTAAGGTAAATGGTGTGATAGTAGGAACTTCCCAAGTCCAGCCCTACCGTCTTTCAAATGTGATCTAAAACCAACACCCTACCAGCAGTGACTTTATTGCAGCAGTATTTTAATAGGTTTTTTTTTCTATTTTTAAAGCATGGTTGACAATGTTCCATAAATTGCTTTGGATTAAAGGCATCTGCTAAATCATTAATTTCGTGTCTGTACTTGAATGTAGAGCTGACCGAAGGAGTGTCACAGCTTTGTATTGAGGGACATTTGTACAGTGGTCTCTCTTGGTCTCATCTGTTAGACTAGAGCAGGGCCTGCTGAACTGGTTCGGCCTGGTGGATTGGGTTGGACTCGAGGAACTGAGCATTGTGGATTGAAGGGAGAGCAGACATTGCATTTGTCATTTA
Organism: Amia ocellicauda; assembly: GCF_036373705.1. Lineage (NCBI taxonomy): Eukaryota > Metazoa > Chordata > Actinopteri > Amiiformes > Amiidae > Amia > Amia ocellicauda. Next base: position 2,421,442 of record NC_089871.1, on the reverse strand, counting down.
GTTCAAAAAGTGACTTTCCATTCAAATGGCAGTAAAATATGTTAAATTCAATTATCTGCTGTACTGCTTGTATTGCATCCCTACTGTCAAATGATGCTATAGGCATCTTTGAGATTACCACAAAAAAGCATCTTAATTTAAGCAAACATCCTGGGACGTTTGCTTGAATCATTTATAGCACAGTGAGGCATTCCAGACAGTGTGCTCTATTTTCAAGGCCCCCATGCCAAAGCACGATGTACATTCCTCAAGAGCAGAGATTCCCAAATGCCAACCATCTAGCCCTCCAGGGAAAACCATTCCTGTGCCTGAACCTCCGACGCCTGACCTCTGACACCTGGACCAAGAATACCCTTTCCAGAGCAACCAGAAGTGAACCCCATTACACTTGCGGACTTTAACTTAGCCGGTCCTTAACCAGACATTTCTATTTAGACAAGACTCTTTAAAGGACAATTCTGGGTCACACACCTCCCTGCGTATCTGACCCCAACACACTTAATTAAATAATGTTTTTGAAAAATAAAACCTATTACTCTATTAAGCTTATATTTACTAATATTTATTAGATTGTGTGCTTGCTTGGCAATAATTTGCTCAGCGCCTTCATGGCCTGGCCTGGCTCTGTGCTCTTATGTTCACCGTGAGCTGCGAGAACCAACACTGCAGCTGACACAGTGACAAACAAGAAAAGTGTTTGGGGAAGTGATAGCGGACTCGGCTTCACAATGTAAGCTTCCTCTTAGATAAGACAGAAGTGTCCCAAGTGAGTACACTGTGTTAGCTGAGGACAAGTCTCCCTCTGCCAGTGGCAGTCTGGACCATCAGTTATGTAATATATGCATGCAATGAGCACGAGAAAGTATTGGGATATTATTGACAACAGCGGAGTGACGGCTCACACAATAACGGACTGCGTCCCAAAGCCAGGAGTGTAACACAATGGTTCAAGCATGTTAGCCCTAAAAACTCTGCTCGGCAAGGCCCAGGGACCTGACCTCACCTCAGTTCCATAGAACACATCTGGGATCAACTGGACACATCAGGAAGACACTGCAGACCTTTATTTCCACCCCCCAATTTTAGAGGTATGTAGCATGTGCCTTTATCCAAGGCAACTTGCATGTTTCTTTCGAACACGAAAATACAATGTACTACACATATGAAACATAACATTAGAAAATATAAACATTTCTAGTCAGTATAGGTGCTATATGATTTTATTATTATTATTGTATTATTAACTTCCCTCACTGCTGTAGAAACAGTGCTCCTTAAGGAATGGAAAAGTTTTCCTCTGGATGTTGATCAGGAGGAAAGCAGCTAACATTAAGACCAAGGGTGGGGCCTAAACCGCACTAAATACACTGTGAACAGGCATCTTTCTGAGGTCTAATTACTATTGAAAATACAGAGTATAGAACCATGACCATGCTTGGAATATTCTAGAAATCAGTAGCATTAAAGGAAACCAAAAAAAATACAACAGCCCTATAATTGCCGTGACTGGCACCAGAGGGGCACAATTGTACTTTTCCTTATCTCTGACCTGCATTTATGTGTTGTTGCTTTCCCCTCAGAAATAGTTGTATTCTGAGTCCAGGCCAGATACTTAGTTTGGCTGCCTTTTTTCAGCTGGGAAAATATATATATATATTAGTGCAGGGTGGGGGAGGTTAGCAGGCCAGAGGAATTGGATTGCTTTGTTTGCACTGACAGATTGCTTTCCAGAACTTTCTCCCGCAGCTCCCATATTTAAAACAAACATGCTTACCAAAAGGCGCAAGCTAACAATTAACTCCCCCCCCCCCCCTCCTAGCTTGCATGCCTCCCGTTTCTTCTGCTCGGATTTTGGCTCCCACAGTGGCCGAGACCTTTTAACGGAATTCAGTCATTAGCGGTGCGATTACATGTCGTTAATGCTTCCCATAATTCCAGCTGAAACGGCCCGGATGCCAGGCCCTGTAATGTATAATGAAGGGCTCCCCGCAGTCACAGCCAGTTTGAAAGGCAGTAGCCTGCCGCAGTCTCTCCATTTACTCTTACCCGGCCCCCTGTAAGGGAGGACGGTGGGGTTGTGACACGGATGGGACCTCACAGAGGAGTCGGGAAAACATACGATTACCATAAGATTACCAGACGAAATATGGAAGGTAGCTGCTCTCTATGTTTTCAATAGGCCTTGGCTCTTGAGGCTGCTGCAATCCCCGAGAAACTAACTAACACAAGGCTAAATTATACTTTTCTTGTAATCAGTCCGAGAACCGTTCTAATTAAATGTTTTCATTTTCATTCCACAGCCGATTGCATTCCTGACATTTTGCATCTCAAAGCAGATGTCCTTACATGTTCAGTGCATCATATTTATTAATTGTACTTATTTATAAATATTTAGAGTTGCAGCCCTGAGATTAAAGGTCAAACTTTATTAAGGTGTAAAATCCTTTCCAATAAAATGACACATCCCCCCCCAACAAGATTGAAGATTATGGAGGACTAGTGATGCTGTATATTTAGACCCCTCTATAAATTGTGACCCATATCGTTGTGTTTAAAAATGCAAAATTTGGCTTTTGAGTCTGAGTGAAATCCCAAGTACCTAATTTGGTGTAAATCACAGATGGCAGAGTGTAACCGTGTTGGGTGATTTGCCACAATGATTGACAGCTGGTTCAGTCTTTCTCCCCCCATCACCCTCCCTGCCTGCCCTGTCTTCCTGATATGGTTTAGGTCACCCCACACTTCTTCTTGCTCACTCTGTCTCTCTTTTGTAATCGCTAGTTGTTTTGTTTTACTGTGTTATTTCCAGCTTTACCATAACCCTTAATTAGATGAATGTTTATTAAAAAAAAAAAAAAAAAATCCCTGGCAGCAAACCTAGCATTCCAAACACGAAACCTTCCCCTTCCCCTCTCCCTTTTGCGCTCTCTCTCTCACTAAAGGGAGAGAGAGAGAGAAAGCAAAAGAGTCAACAGGCAGTCTTTATGCTGTTCCAAATCACAAGCTCTGCTCTTAAAGCTATAGGACACACATTACACTGAGCAGCTTTAACCAACACAGATGCACTACAACCAAACCAGCAGCTAAACACTGAGCACAAAAACCGAGCCGACACAAACACACAGGCCCTGGTAACTAAATCAAGGTTCTCATGCAGACTGAGGTTTGTAACAAGAGTCATCAAGTACTGGGAGACAATTCTGCACAAATTTCTGTTACGGAGAACAATGATCTCTACAAGTGTAATTTCCACATTAATGTCCTCCTACCGCATTCAGTCAATGCCAGCCAGTGTATTTCCAGAGAAAAATGTTGGTTTAACCGCTACAGCTTGAGTATTGTGGATAGGCAAGAACATCAGGGTAGGCGTCTGATGATAATGATAGTATCAATCAAAATATGCTTCTTCTCCAATATCATTAAATTGACAAGAAAAACAAATCAGTGGCTTCTTTGCTTGCAGTGGCTGTTTGGAGGCTACTAATAATAACCACAAGGCTGTACAATCCAATCAGAAGATCTTGTAAGAGTCTGAGCAGAGGGTTTGTGAAGAGCCCAGCCCAGCCCTCTTCCTTCACTTTATTACAACATCCCAGCTGTGGCGCATCCTTACCTGGATTAGCATTTCCCAGCATCCCCACCCCCCACCCGCCACTCCCGGCTGCCCGCCACGGTCTTCTCCCCTGATCTTCCTTTGAGGATCCGGCGGCTCTAATTGCCCGGACACTCGCGCGGCTCCCGATGCCGTTTGAAAGCCCCGGCAGAGGCCTTACAAGCAGCTTAGCGCTAAACCTATTCATTTAACAAGGCCCGATTTCAATTCCTCCCTGAGCCCAAAATAATATGGATATAAAGAGGGATCAAACCACAGATTAGCCCAGACACGGAGACACAGACACCCAGCAGCTACAGCCCAGGAGGGGGTAGGGGATGGTGGAGTGGTGGGGGGGGAGGACACTGCGGCACTACCAGCATGACCTGAAGGAAAAATGCCTCCTTCTCCTTATTAAATCAAAACTTCCCAATATTAATACACTTGCCAATAAAAGTGCAAACTTTTCCCCGCGGCAAATCCTACAGTCATTACATACATTTCAAGCCTTCTGCAGGCGCATGCGTGTCACCAGACCCTCACCGAGTCTGCTCCCTTGTGTGCTTGGCATTGCAATGCAGTTGCATAATCTGTCAAGTCTCTCTCACAAAGCAGAGCTCTGTAATTTTGGTAATTATTATGGGCTTCACAGCTGCACAGGCACACCTCTTGATATATTAATATATACATAAACTTTGCACTACATCAACTTTCTGCTCGAACAGACTCGAAAACGGACAGTAAAGTTGGTATGTAGATTTCAGGCCAGATAAGTCAATGTGTGTGAAACCTGCTGGAAGATATTGCAACATGAAAACAATGTAGGATGCCGTTACTTATGACACTAAGTCTACACTTCACACAAGTCATCTTGCTGTTTAGCAAATAACACAAAACTGTAACTCCTAATTTGCATGACCAAATACAGTCCCAAATACAATTATAACCCAGCACTGTGAGGGGTGTGGATACAGGAAACAGAATTATAAAATAATTTTAAAAAATCTGTCTCTCCATCTCTATTTCCACACAGGAGCGCATTCTGCAGATTACTTCCATGGCACATAGTGCCAATCACAAGGATCTCGGCAAAGAGAACATTTTCATTACAAACCACCCAAAATTAAAAAATAACCTCGCACAGCTGGAGCTGACACACAGGCAAAAGTGCTTAACTCCACCTGCAGAACATTAACTCCCGGGCACTGGAGTGAAGGGCTGCTCAAAGTGTTCTTTGCATGCGTTTGCTGCTTTAGCCCTGGATGCTCTGGGATTTTGCATGCCATGTTCACCAATCAGACAGACTGCCAGGCCCGTCCCCAGACTCCACTGCTCTCTCTGCATCTGGAAGTCTGCACAGATGCTTAAAAGCACAAACCAGAACATAAAATATAAAACCATTACTTCGGCAAAACTTCCCCCCAAACAGAACCACGTTTAAACACCCCGCTTGGTGGTACAATAAACATTGAGCAATAGTCGCTGCCAGGCAGCAGTCTAGTATAATTAGTCATTTAATGCAGTTGTGTTGTGTGTAGACAAGTCACCCAGGAGGGTGTCAGCAAAATATATATGTAAACCAACACATACATTAATAAATCAATAAGCCATACGCCACCAGTGAATTAAACACAAACCATAAAGAAAAACAAACCGTGATGTACATCTGGCTTAAAGTAATGAAATTAAGCTGTTGTATAAATGTATTTTAAAATCCTGTCACACATTTTAGGAGGATCTGCTTTCTAATGCAATATTTATTGGGGTGTGACATCAGTCAGGCATACTTGCAGTGAACAGGACCGTAGACTTGAGATAGACAGACTTGACCGTAGACACCATCTCCGACAGTGAATACAAGAAGATTGAGGCACAACAAGAGAGTGTAAGCCCACACATTTCCCATCGTCACACGATCGTCCTAAATAAAGGAACACTTCTTGTTTGTTTCCTTTAAATCCTTAAATATAAATGCTGAAGATCCAAGAGCTGCCATCGGCATGCTGCTGTGTGGGCTGGGTGCTCAAACGCAGCCGGTGACAAGCACCTGCAACGCATCGGGCTTTCAAATGCAGGGAGCAGGAGACAGACAGATGTTTGTTGAAAGAATATACATTTCATTTGTGATTATCAGCACAAGGATGTATTTATTTTGCTAAAGGCATTTACAAAAATAGATTTCCTGCAGAGGAAATAAATACTCAATTCAAGATGAGAAATATATGTAAATATATACACATGCATACAAACATCTTTCTGATAGCACCCCAGCTTATCCAGTTTTCCCTCTTTTGCACCAGTGTACAGTTATTTATCCAAATCTTCACAAAGTCTGCTCCACTTACTGACGATTTCCAGCCCTGTCTCGGCCTTGGCATTCAAATGAAAGATCGGCTGAATAAAACGCACTGAAACAATTGATAGGCAATGCCAGTACAAAATTAGATATCACATTTCCAAAGACCTTTAATTCAAAAGCAATACATTAAATCTTCCCTGCTTTTGCAAATGTGTTGAATTTTTATGTAAAATGATTTTGCAAAACCAGAGATTTTCTCCCAGCCTTGTCTAGCACAGTTCAGCTGAGGATTTCCCCTGCAGCTTCTCCTTCAGTGGAGGTCCAGTCAGCTGTGTGCTTTCTGATAATGTCTGCAGATCAGTAACAGAGAGGAGCCAGGCCTGACGTGGCCCGTGCATTTAGTATTCAGTGTCTGTGTCAGTGTGATGACTGTCTGTAAGCTTCTCTCTTTTACAGCCCTGCAGTCACCCACGCTGACCCGAGCTCAGCGGCCACCGTCATTTGCTCCCGGGCCTGGCAGAAGCTCAAGGGCACAATCTGCCCTGCGCATCCGATGGCTAACGGCTGCCTGGGGAGCGAGACGAGAACGTTAACCTCCCACGGTTTTACCACAGAAGCGCCGCCACAGAATCAGTCGAGTGTCGAAACTACTGCTGTTCACCAGCTCTCCTCTCACAAACCGAGGAAAGCTGGCCTAGAAACGCATGCGGGGTCCACTGCAGCATTTCAGCCGCACAATGCTCTGAGATTTGAATGCCTTCCAAATCCCAGGGACGAGGAGACGAGGAACAAGGAGAACTGCTACTAGAAATCATAATAATACGGCGCAACCTGATCAGACGAAGAACAAGGAGAAATAATACTAATACTACTAATTCTAATAAGGCACTTATCCAATCATAATCCAATCAGATGATTACACAAGGGTCTCTGCCAGTAACTTATTACCCATTTGCCATAGATTGCTGTTGCTGTCTGAGTCCGCCCGCACCCTCCATGTCAGCAATACAGCTCCCATCATAAACCTGCCAGAGTGGGAGACGGGCATGTAAGGCAGAGTGGGTAATAGGCGGTGTGTGTGGCGCAGCAGTGCATCGTGGGGTGGGAGGCAGGCAGGCAGGCAGGCAGACAGGCAGGCAGACAGGCAGGCAGGCAGCAGGTCACAGGGGTTCAAAGCCACTTGTAGAGTCAAGCCCCTACTAAACGACCATCTCCGAGGCAGGAAGTTCAGAGGAAACGGGGCAATGGCAGCTCTTTATGGCACTCAGGGTGCGAATTGCCCGTAATCCTCAAGTTTGTAGGGATAAGATCTGCCATGCACCTGCATACACACACATATAAGCAGATGCCAGGGCTTGTAAAAATAAAGCAAACTAGGGTGATCCACACAGCAGAAGCAGGCATCCCAGCCTCCTTACAACATCTTAAAGCTGAAATGAGGATACGCATGGCTCAGTCAGTAAAAGCCTCCCCTCAATATCGGTTGGACTATATAGTACAGACAGGTTCAGATCTGGCCTGTGTCATAGCGCACTGTGACTTAGATTATCCTCTAGGAGGCAGGCAGCAAAACATGGGCGACCGCTATCAGGATGGTGGGAGGTCGAGCCAGGCCCAGTGATACCTGTATCTCACCGAGCGCCTCTGTGTCATCAGTGAGAGCTGCACCAGACCCCGTGGACTCCCAGCGTGAAGAAAAGCAGACCGAGGGCAACTGTCCATAGCAGTGGACAGATCTGATTTATACGTTTACAAACTCCTTGTTGTGTAAACGGTTAAAGCAACGCAGAACCCGATAATTTGCTTGTTCATGCCACCCGTTTCGGGAGCACAGGCTATATATGGGAGCAGTCCTCTAGGTGATCCACCCCATGCTATGAATGCCTGTGGTTTGGACACACTCTCTCTCTCCCTCTCCCCCCCTCCCAGGCGGTCTTCCCCACACTGAGCAGCAGTTTCTATTGCAGATCATTTTAAGCTCTGGTCTGTGACTCAGCCCAGCAAGCTAACCCAGGAGGTCCCTGCCCTGAGCCACTGACTACAGCTTACAGAGCAAGATGTGGGTTTGCTTTACAAATACAGCATTATACGTTGTGGCATCTGTGGCATAGTGTTTAAGACTTGTCCCTGCAATTGCTCTGCTGCTTGTTAACATTCACGCAACTTTGTGCCCCAGATCATTTCAAGTCCACACCACTACTAAGGAGCACTGTGCAGAGGTGTCCGTGCCCAGCGAGAACAAGAGATGTACCCATATTACAGACTAACGATGGGGACCTATCATGCTATCAAGCTTAACCCTGGCTATAGCAACTCCCTCTTACTTCCAAAAACCCAGAGCAAATTTAGAAATCAAAGCTGGATTTGCAGTACAGTACTCGGTTGTTGTGTGCCCAACCAGAAATCACCACTCTGTCATCTATACAAGCTCCATTCCCAGCGTGTGTTGTAATATAGGGCTTGGCCCGTTTCCAATGACCTAATGTGCCCAGGATTAGCTGTAAACAGTCAAGGTTTTTCACGACTGCATTGCCAGAACTGCCTAACACGTGAGGAAGAGAATATATGATTGATAAGGGCAGGGAAAGGAGGGAGAAAGAAAGAAAAAAAGTAAATTTATATCCAACCAAAATCAGCAATTACTTCACAAATGTACAACAGCAGATTATTGGATGGATAGATTAGCATTTTGATTCATGGAAAAATATCCAGTTCTTGCAGTCAGAAACTTGGCCTGTCTCTCTGGAAGTCACGGTTCTGTCTGAGAGGAGAGAGGGCCAGAGCACAGCAAACCCACGCCACCGCTCCCGCGTCCCTACCGCACTCCACGCCAAACACGCCTCATATCCTTAGCAACCAGACAGCGGGTTTGGCCCGCAGGAGCCTGTGCCAGCGAAGTGCCAGTCTGTAAGCACAGACGGGAGAGAGACGGATCCCCCCCGTAGTTGGGAGCCAGTCCGAGATCGAGCCGTGACGGCGTCTGCAGACTGCGGATCACTAAACGCCTCACCAGCAGACCAAGTTAATTGTTTTTCTTCAGATATTTTGGGGGCATTTATTCCTCGGCTGATCACAGCTGTCAAGTGTCGCTCGCATCTTTGAGACGCCTATTTCAAAGCACCAGCGGGAAGAGAAAACCTTCCAATCGGATTGTCTCGGGTCAGTTACTTGTTTTGCCCTCTTTTTTTGAGGGAAAAAAGAGCTGGAAATTAAGAGAACACATTCTCAGTGTGGCCCCTAGCACAGCAGTGCAAGGCGTTACAGAAGTATTGAGAGTCTGGCCAATACCATGTCTAGTACAAATATAAAACAGAATTTTCCTAAAAGCCTTCTAACAATCTTCTCTAGTTAACTTTTTTTTTTTTTTTTTTTTACAAATTACCAATTTAACCACCTTTGCACTTAGTGTGGAGATCAGCAAATCTGGCCCCATCATCGTCCTGTTTCCTGTAAACCACTATCTGTTGCACACAACTCTACCCATTAATGACTGCCCAGATTTATGCCCTGGATGATAAAAGAGGCCCATCCTGACAATGAAGTGCACTGAGGTGAACATGACATCATATTTCATCATCACACCCCCCACGTCCATGCAACAGAAATGGGCAGTCCAAGACCTTTACACCTCAGGTATCAAAGCTGGGACCAATCTGTGGTCTTACCTAAGACTAAGGAGTAACAATACCTAAGGAGTGTCAAATCTGGAATAAAAATCACCGACCCAAAGTGTCCTGATCTCAACGCCATACAACATCTCTAGGAGGAACTGGAACAGCAAACCACAAGACAAATCCTCAGAAACCAACTTCTCTGGCTGCAGTCGCAACTCTGCTATGGGAGGGAAGGCAGAGTTTTACTTTGGCCTGTATCAGCCATTCAGGCCTAGGGTGGGCCAACCCCCTATTAAACACATTGTGAACAGCTGTCTTGTGGTATCTGTCTAATATTGTGTGGAGATTTCTTTGTGTACACCAGTGCAGGCTGTACCTCCTTCTTTATTACTGCTTTAGAGCTGCGAAGAGCTGAAACGCAAGATCTAACGTAAATTAGATAAATTAAATTAGACTGATAAGATCATTTTGAAGGTACAATATATATCGATACAGATGCAATTTATAGTTGAAGTACACACTATCAAAGAAAAAGTAAGACTCGTCTTCTGCTTGCCTGCCTCTCCACTGAACAGGGCACTGAGGACTGGATTATGAAATCTCATCTGGACCCTGGAACACTGAAGTGGTTTTGTTTTTATTGGACTTTTCTATGTAAACAGTTTATTCCTTGGAAAGCAGCGCTGGGGAAATCAGAAATCACATGTTGAATTGTGTAGAGAAGAGAGAGGAAAAAAAAAAAAAAAAAATGAGCACATAATAATCACATCCCTGCAGGTTATTATAGAGAAAAATGTGAAGCAGGATGGCAGTGTAGGGTAATCAAGGACTGCACAACATGGTGGGGGGATCAGATGTGCAACAAACTACATTCTTAACTCTTTAAATGCCCTAAAAACAAATGTATATACTTTTAAGTAAAAAATAACAGAACAACGTTTTTCTCAAAACAGAAGTGCATCACGACTGGACTGTTCAGACAAAGTAGAAATTAAGAAGCGATTTTTTTGGGGGTGGGGTTTCTCCATTTGTGTTCGCAAACCAGAAGCTTGACTTCGCTTTTCTTTAGTATGAATACGCCTCTGGGACCCCAGGGGACTGTTTGCCAATGTTAATGGTCAATTCTGCAGCACAGACGCAAATTCCTTGGACACAGGAACTTCCAATAAAACGCTGGGTTCTGGAACATACACGTCATTCTATTCTCTGACTCATCCACTTTCCTGTAAGCAGCTCTGGGAGAATTGCTGCAGAAAACCGCGCTTGTGGATTGGCCATCAGGACCAGGTCCCACAGCGCAGACTGTGCGTCACTCGCTCCCGGCGCTCTTCCGCCCCAGAGGAATGCAAAGACACCGTCAGTGAGTCTTCTGCAAGGCTTCTCCAACTGCAGTTCTTGGAAACCCCAGCCAAAACCAAGAGGAGATGAGGTTACAAGGGGATTCGATTCAAGTATTTTCCAAGCGCTGAAGAGTCAACCCACAGGACAACTCGGCAAGATTAAGAGCGAGACGAAGGCCAGAGGTCACGAGTGGAAACTGAGAGGAGGGCGGTTTAGGAGAGCGAAAATAGAAAGCGCTTTACACAAAGGGTGGTGGGGGTCTGGAACAAGCTGGCCAGCTAGACTGAAATTCTCTCTTCCAAAAGAGCAATTTGTAATTTATTGATACAAGGTTATTTAGCTGAATTATCACCACAGATTTAGTACATCTCTATCCAAACTCACACTCAGTTTATTTAAATGTTTACACTAGTGTTTATGACTGTAGTCTTTATAAGATAAAATATTCTAGTTTTATAGCATTTGCTCCGTTGATATGGGGTAATAACCAAGTTAATCACATTTATATTAAGGAATAATCACTACAAGATTTGTAGATTTGCTATACAGTATTTAGTCTCCAGGGACAATGCATTATTGTAGAGATTATAGTATTTCCTTGTTGGGGATGAGCCTGCAATATACAGAAACAATGTATAACAGTCGCACGCTGTGTTATCTGAAAACTGCTGGTTAAGTTCCATATATGGGTAAGATAAAAATAAAATCTCTGAAAACACACACACCAACATGTGGAATAACGTTCTGTAGACGCTGTTCACAGTTTCCTGAAGCGCAGGGTCGTGTTTCCTGGGCCCAGCCCCTGCTCTCTCCAGCAGGTGTCTGCCCACATTCCTGCCTTAATCTCTTGTCAAATAACCCTTACAGTAACAGGCAAACGCAGCTGCGGCACAATAGGCTGCAGAGTCAGTCCACGCCGGCCGGGCACGGCTCCCAGCAACCAGCTACCATTCCACACCAAACCAGGAACATTCTAGAACAGCGTGAAAGCAAAGCCAGACATTTACCGCTGAACTCTCTCCAGCACTACTTCCCGATGTTTACAGCACTGTGTTGTAAACTCATCCACTTTGTTTTTTCTTTCCTTCTTTCTTTTTTTTTTTTTTTTTTAGCAACATTCCAATCTCTGTGAGGAAACTTTGTTAGGAAAGAACATGTATGTAAAGGTAAAGTAATGGCAAATGTACAAATACAGTTCTAAGGTATACATTATGAAGAAAACTTACACTGTTCTGCTTCTTTGAGTTTTGGGTAACTCCACTATAATGTAGTCTTACACTCACAATTGGCCTTGATTGATTGTGACAGGAGCCAGCACAGAGACTGCAGGCTGGGACGGTCTGGACAGTGAGACGTGTGCAGCAGAGCCCCAAGAACCTCAGAGAGAGACGGAGGTTCTTCCAAACAATTCTGGCTCGGCGCAAGCAAGAGTTTACTTAATGGCCCTGGCAGAGGCCGGTTTATGACAGCTCGGCAGTGGCTTTTATGGCTTTACGGCCCTGTCCTGTCGTTCTCCTTGTAAGGCAGCGGTGCCAGCCAGGAGAGTGGAGCCAGGCTGCTGTGGAGATCTTGCAGACGCCCAGCCCTCCACCGCTGTGGCTGCGTCCTGGGAGAGGGAGCCGGGGACTCGCTTGGCGATCACGGCCCGTGTCCTGGACTCCACACAACCGGCTCCGTCAGCTCTCAGAAACCCATCGTTCTCCTGAGCTTTGATATCTTTCTATCCTCCTGCACAGTAGCGCACATTGGGGTGTCTTGTCTTGTATTTTACCATACTGCATGGCATCACAGAACCGTGATGAATTTAACCTTTTCTGCAGTCCTGGCTCAGGGTCTTCGTAGCCGCAGCTATGCCAATGTCTTAGATGTGGTAAAAAAGTTGGTCCGTCTGGCAGGGGTTTATACAACAGCCTGAGTGCCAATGGCGTCGGCCTAGATTAGCAAATCAAGACGAAAACTAGTCAATAAAGATTTAACGCCTTCATGTTCACAGAGGCGTTTGTTTTCTGTGTAAAGCTTATCGCTCCGAGATGTGAGAAGAGGTTATTATTGCTCTCAGCCTGACAGATGATGACAGATGAGCGTTAGAGACGGTGGGGGGGATAGGTGAGAGGGGTGGGGGGGGTTGTGTTCCAGTTGTTTTGGACCAATAAATTAGAAACATGGTTTTGCAGAGAAAAGTCCACTCCTCTCTGGCCACTAGTTTACATTACAAAAATATATACTTGTAATGTAAATACAACTGTGGCCTAAGATATAAGTACATAAATGTCTAAATGTATTTAAACAAACAGAAACTTACACAATCCTCTACTGGGACCAGATTAATTATACATACTTACCTCCCACAGTACATACCACACATTTAACTCTGAGAAGATTTAGAAAGCCATATACCGAATGTATAGATTGAAAGCGAGGGGGGTGGGGATTTGAAAACAATTTATTTTCAGCTGGTACATATTATAGCAGCACTGAGGGGGACCTTCATTCACATCCAACACATGTTTCTAAAGCCAATAAAGGCCTTTTCTTTATCAGGTAACAAGAGATACCTGGCTCAGAAGCCTCAATATACTGATGGTCAGATGTTTAAGACCTGACAACACCTTCACCACGGATTGATCTCATTCCTAAAAAGCTGCGTTACCAACATAATGAAAGGGTGAGAAGAAACAAATGCCAGTGTAACGACGTAGTGTTGCTTACCGAGCAACACGGCCAGCGCACGAAGGCGATCACTGAACTGATGCACAGGAACCACCCATCTCTTCAAAATAATGGATCCAGTCTCGTCCATAGTGAACGTGTGACAGCATTTCAAACCGATGTGTGTACAGCCATGGATACATAATTAGTTCTAGCCATGGACAGAGACCGGCAGAGAGGACACATGCCGGGCAACGCTTTGGAGGATCTGCTCAAAGATTCTGACTCTCACATGGAAGGATTGCAAGAGGACTGACCCCTGGGTGGGTTGGACTCCTACAGGCACGACCGTATTTGAAGCTGCTGAAGTCCTTACTGTCTGTCTTGGAGGATTTCTTTGTTCTGTGTTCCCCCTCTCTCTCTCTCTCTCTCTCTCTCTCTCTCGCTCCTGCCACGCAAGCTAGGAATCAATTAGAAGCACAGGCTCACGCTGCAACACAGACCCTGGGCTCACACACACACAGAGACGACTGAAGAAGCCGCAGCGATCGTTCGGGGGCAAGTTATGACAACTGCACACCAGTCTGGGCCGGGAACTGGGGTTGGAGAATCCCCGACGGGGGACCGAGCGCACGCCGCACACCCCGTCCCCAGCCTCGGCCAGCCGACTCGCCCCCTTCGCACTACTGCATTACATAACCAGGGGAATCGCACACCATCGCCGACAATCTGCAACACATTAGGGCTCGGCTCAATTTAAATCAGGCCACGGTCATAAAACGCAGAGCGCTGCTCTACTGAGAAACAAAGGAGTTCTTAAGGAAGCCCACTTCCACATCAAACCGCTGACACGTGACCTTTACAAAGCCAATACACATCCTTTCTAAACCAGCAAGGAGACTGGGGGAAATACACTCCATTTACTTTTTAAGTGTTTACACATGTACAGACACACTCATATACACAGACATGTTTAGAGAATTATTTTCTTTACATGTAACACGTGTAATATACATATAAATAATGCATAAATACGTATAATTAAACAAAGGCATTTGATTTGTAAAAGTATTTAGGTGTTCTATACATTCTCACCCATTTGTAATATGACCCGTCTGGATAGTCCGTCTGATACCAAGCAAGAGCTGGTTTGGGCTTAAAAATAAGGTCAGACTTTAAGCCGAGTCCACCTCCAGCCCTGTAAGAAAATCCTCCGCACACATTGTTTCACAGATACCTGAGAGGAGAATGCAATACATTTGTTCAGCTCCAGTCCAGCTCGGGAGATTTGATTTTTCCCGTGGGGGCTCGGGGTATAATGCACAGCTAGTCCTGACTTCAAAGAGCGCGCGACCGTAGGAGGGTGCGGCCGGCCCGGACTGCGCCACGCTGCCGTGCCTCGCTGTCCCAAGATGAAAGCAGGCCGGGCCTTCTTCGCATGGTGCTAACAGCGGCTCCCGTGATTAACGAGGACAGGCAGGCGGCAGCACCAAGCCCGGCTCGGCCTGCCGACAGCTCTGACACAGCACCTGGCACCCACAAGCGAGCCACCCTGATACACACAGCGCACAAAACACCAAGCACAAAACGGAGCACGCACCAACACTGCAGAACCCTGTGGCTCGGCTGCATCTATCAAGCAAGGCCTGGCAATGATAGCGAATACACAACACCACCATAAGCACAAACTGAAACGGGCACTGATGCTTGGCAGGTTTGAGGAGGCCAAAGATGACGAATGAGAGCAAGATCCCAGATACTGAGACGTTTGAGCCGTCTCCAATTTGTGCAGTGATTTAGTGGTGTTTAAAATGCCCTCAGACTCTACCCCTGCTGGCTTTCCTGTATGTTCGATGCCTTGTCTTGTCAGGAAAAGTGACAACATAGCTAAGCACATGCAAGCCCGTTTAATCTTTCCAGACAGCCCCTACGTTATTAGACTATCAAGCCTTGGCCATCTCTCATGGGGGGCACACGTTCTGCCCGGCCTCTTGGACAGCGGTGGGCAGGTCTTCTTTATTAGAAGGGTGACAAATCTGAAAAACGCTCGTGCGGTTAACCGTACAAGACAGCGCCGATGCCTGGACCCTGCCCAGCCTGTCACAGCAGACTTTCCAGCTTCTCTAACGATTCATCAGTTCTCCTGCAGTACTCAGAGGGTCGTGGATCTCGGATACAAAACTGAAGACAACATGGTAATCTGATTAGCAGGACAGCTTTGCTAGAATGAGTGGGGACACCCCTGGATTTCCCCCAACGCTTGTGAAAAAACAGCTGAATTATATCTGGGCAGCCGCAATTCTCATGCATCCATTTGTGTGAAGCACTGTACTGGAGCCGAGAGAAACCTTTCCCCAGCCATCATAATAGACTATTTTTAAGAATATGCACGCAATA
This sequence comes from Amia ocellicauda, assembly GCF_036373705.1. Lineage (NCBI taxonomy): Eukaryota > Metazoa > Chordata > Actinopteri > Amiiformes > Amiidae > Amia > Amia ocellicauda. The sequence continues at coordinate 2,405,550 of NC_089871.1, read as the reverse complement.
AAATATCTAAATTCATCAGCCACCGGTATCATCATTAAAAGATTTATATTGCGATAAGAGGGTGTTAGCTGGTCTCAAATGAATGAACTCGGCGCTGGTGCAGTGAGCTCCTCTCAGTTCATTAGGCTGTCTATTTTAGGTGAGCTCTTAGGCCCCAATATACAATACAGCTGCCTTCTGAGCCAGACAATCAATCACAGCCCTCCACTGCAGCCTGTAAACATCCCAAATTTATTACACCTCCGCAATGATCTTCCTAGGCATTTTCACCACCCCACAATGCAGGATCCTGTATTTAAAAAGCACACAAAGGAATGAAAAACATGTAAACCTTGCCGACATAATAATAAAGATGACAACAATAATAATGCTTCAAAATCGTTTTCTTGCAACAGAACGCCATTCAGCTTTATTGGGTGTCGATTTTATTTCAAAATGATGCATCAATGAAAATCGCCTGATGTATTTCACAGTAGGTGTTGGTTTATTTGTAATATTTGTGAATACCTCCAAGACCAGTGTTGGACAAATAGGTCCTCATTGAGAGTAATTCAATTGTGGAGCGGTTGCACATAAAATAGGTTTATGAAATAACGATTTTAAGGTTGTAGGCCTGTTTGATATTATTTCGTTTTCGGGTGGAACTAGGGTTATAAATAATATGTAAAACATGAACTCTGGCTTAAGGAGAGGCTTTCACGTCCATTATGGCAATCAAATTCCTCATCGCATCCAGGATGTGAACACATTTCAATATGAAAGACACTCATTAAGAGACCGTTTATAATCAATACCATTCATTTTATTTCAGACTCTGCACTCTGTTCCAGGGCTTTGATTTTAAAACACGGCCTGAGGAAGGATTCATTTCGCCTTAGCTGCAATTGGCCTTATTTTAAGTTGGAGTTCAAACTGAAATAATTGGACTATTTACAGGCTTCCTAAAATGAGTGTTTTACAGTTATTGACTTCATTAACTTGGTAACCAAACGAAAGCTTAAAACACCTTTATACTAAACTACAGTGTTTTTATTGCACAAGCTGCAACAATATATTTTTCGTTCACTTCCCAGAAATGAATTGCACTGATTGGAGATAAATGTCGATTACATTTAATCTGAGCACATTTATCATAACTGCGCTGTTATTTGCGTTCAACGGACCTTTACTTGCAATATGAGCATAAACCAATATATGCGTTTTATATAGTTCAGCAATTAGCACGTCGGACCGAAAACGAAATCACTGCTTCCATGCCAACCACTCTGAAATCACGAATTCCTGCAGATCTGTCTTTTGGGAGAAAAGATCACCTAACATTTCTCAATGTATTTGATCTGACCAGCACAAATTCCTCCCTCATTATTGTTGCGCTGCCGCCCGGGTCGTGCAAGAGAAATATGAAAACCCTTTCTCTGCGCCTGTCAATCAAACGCTCCGGAGAGCCGGTTTGCGCAATTAACAATTACCAGCAGCCCGCAAAAGTTGTTCAGTCGCAGGATTTGCTGTGGAGAATTGCACAATGTTCTGTTTGCATGTACTAATCTGTAACATACTCATGAAAACGGCAAACAAGACCTCAACATGAAAAAAGCAATCGGACATAAATGAATTAGCAGTGTGTGCATGTGCATCTGCACTTTGGCGTTAGAAATAAAAAGCGCCGATTTCGCAGGGCCGGTGCGGAAACGCAATTAAACGCGTGTGAAAGAGAGGCTGGTTTCAGTTCAACACCTGTGCAGCTCCTCCAAAGTGACGGGGAGGACAGCAAGCGCACGGAGACGCACACACGCACACAAAGGCTGCAATGCAAACATGTTGCAGCACAAGTTGCGTCTCGCTGTCACAATGTTTCCACTGGCCGCTTACCTTCTTGTGCCTCTCTTTGAACGGCAGCGCCGGCCATTGCATCTCCTGCAGGAACTCCTGCCAGTGTTTCTGGTCCTGGTCGGACGACACGAAGACGATCTCCAGCTTGTCTTTGTGCTCCGAGGATGTCTTGAACTTGCTGTAGAAGTCGCCCAGGCTGGCGTTGAACTGCTTGCAGGGGCCGTTCAGGCTGCAGCCGAAGTAGAGCCCGACCAGCGACAGCTTGCTGCCCAGCGCCTGCACGTCCACCTCGGCTTTCTCGCCGTTGACGAGCCGCTCCCCCAGCAAATGCACCAGAAACTCCGACATCTCGTCTCCTCCGGGAAGATCCCAGTATTCCCGTGTGCGTGAAATCGGGGGGCTTTCCGAGACCCGGGCGCCTTCTTTCTGGGTTTCCCCCTGAAGAGCCGAGCGTGCTGTGCGTGTGTGCTGCCCGGAGCGCCCGCCTGCCTCCGCCGCCGCCGCCGCCGCTCTGCCTGCCTCTGTGGAGGAATGCGACCCGCCGCGCTGCCGGCCCCCACGTCACGCACGGCCCTCTCCCGCCACCTAGCGGCTCGAAAGCGAATCATAATCATAAAAAGGCTGATTGTACAAGACGGCTCTGTTTAGTAACGGTATTCATTAAAATGCAACAATACTGCAAAATACGCCTTTTTTATTTAATCATCTGTTTGTAAACCGATCCCCTGATTTGATTCCGTCAACTGTTTCTATATTTCTTCTCGGCTGCAAGGTTTGCCCACAAATGGAATTACGTTCATAATTCACAATTAGGTATACATACTTTGCTTACTTATGGACATTACATATGTGTTGTGTTGTGTTATATTATATACGATACATTAATTGCATCTGCTTTTGTAATAACCACAAGACTGTCAACTACTTATTAGCCCGGCTTTGCTAAAACAATATAATATATATATACACTCACCTAAAGGATTATTAGGAACACCTGTTCAGTTTCTCATTAATGCAATTATCTAACCAACCAATCACATGGCAGTTGCTTCAATGCATTTAGGGGTGTGGTCCTGGTCAAGACAATCTCCTGAACTCCAAACTGAATGTCTGAATGGGAAAGAAAGGTGATTTAAGCAATTCTGAGCGTGGCATGGTTGTTGGTGCCAGACGGGCCGGTCTGAGTATTTCACAATCTGCTCAGTTACTGGGATTTTCACGCACAACCATTTCTAGGGTTTACAAAGAATGGTGTGAAAAGGGAAAAACATCCAGTATGCGGCAGTCCTGTGGGCGAAAATGCCTTGTTGATGCTAGAGGTCAGAGGAGAATGGGCCGACTGATTCAAGCTGATAGAAGAGCAACTTTGACTGAAATAACCACTCGTTACAACCGAGGTATGCAGCAAAGCATTTGTGAAGCCACAACACGTACAACCTTGAGGCGGATGGGCTACAACAGCAGAAGACCCCACCGGGTACCACTCATCTCCACTACAAATAGGAAAAAGAGGCTACAATTTGCACAAGCTCACCAAAATTGGACAGTTGAAGACTGGAAAAATGTTGCCTGGTCTGATGAGTCTCGATTTCTGTTGAGACATTCAGATGGTAGAGTCAGAATTTGGCGTAAACAGAATGAGAACATGGATCCATCATGCCTTGTTACCACTGTGCAGGCTGGTGGTGGTGGTGTAATGGTGTGGGGGATGTTTTCTTGGCACACTTTAGGCCCCTTAGTGCCAATTGGGCATCGTTTAAATGCCACGGCCTACCTGAGCATTGTTTCTGACCATGTCCATCCCTTTATGACCACCATGTACCCATCCTCTGATGGCTACTTCCAGCAGGATAATGCACCATCTCACAAAGGTGGAATCATTTCAAATTGGTTTCTTGAACATGACAATGAGTTCACTGTACTAAACTGGCCCCCACAGTCACCAGATCTCAACCCAATAGAGCATCTTTGGGATGTGGTGGAACGGGAGCTTCGTGCCCTGGATGTGCATCCCACAAATCTCCATCAACTGCAAGATGCTATCCTATCAATATGGGCCAACATTTCTAAAGAATGCTTTCAGCACCTTGTTGAATCAATGCCACATAGAATTAAGGCAGTTCTGAAGGCGAAAGGGGGTCAAACACAGTATTAGTATGGTGTTCCTAATAATCCTTTAGGTGAGTGTATATATATATATACACACAGACAGGTGACAAATTAAAGGACAAACCAACATAAAGTGTCTCAGTGAGGTGTTGAGCCGCCAGAACAGCTTCAATGCTCTTGGCACAGATTCTACGAGTCCCTGAACTCTACTGGAGGGATGGACACCATTCTTCCAAAAGATATTCCCCCATTTGGTGTTTTGATGATGGTGGTGGAGAGCGCTGTCTAACACGTCAGTCCAAAATCTCCCACAGGTGTTCAACTGGGTTGAGCTCTGGTGACTGAAGGCCAGAGCATAGGAGTCACATCATTTTCATGCTCATCACACGATTCAGTGACCCTCGTGCCCTGTGGATGGGCATTGTCATCCTGGAAGAGAGACTCCCATCAGGAGAGAAATGTGTCACCGTAGGATAAAGGTGATCACTCAGAATAACTTTGTCCTGATTTGCAGTGACCCTTCCCTCTAAGGGGACAAGTGGACCCAAACCATGCCAGGACAATGCCCCCTACAGCATAACAGCCTCCGGACCCCCTCACTGTAGGGTCCAGCAGTCAGGCCTGTCCCGTTCTCTTGGTGTCCCACACATGCACTCGCCCACTTGTCCAGAACACGAGCCAGTTGAGCGTCTGTGTGACTGAAGCTCCTGCCATTCATGCCCCAATAATGACCCTCTTTCACAGGCACTTAGATATTCTTGCCATCTTGTTCCAGAATCAAGGTCAACTGGGCCTGCTCAGCATTTTTATACATGCAACAGAGCAGATAGGATGTTAATTGCTTAATTGTATCATGCAGTACAGCTGTTTGGAGGCGTCTGCATTCGTAATGTTCCTCCACTAATTTATTCAGGTTTTTCTTTTAATTTGTCACCGTGTGTGTGTGTGTGTGTGTGTGTGTGTGTGTGTGTGTGTTTTAACTGATATAAGGTGTTGTACATTTCCTCAAAGTATAGTTCTATACGTTATCAAAATAGTAGTACTAATAATAACACACTATACTACTCTTTGAAAATGTAAACATGTTTTTTTTTAAATATTAATATGTATATAGTTACTGTATAAATACAAACATACATACATAATACACATGAGAGATAAATAAACAATCTTACCAGCACCTGTGAAGTTTTCAAGTACAATAAGAGCCCTTGACTATTTAATTTTAGGAAAATTACTTTATATTACCAGAATTACATATTTTATAATTTTCAAAGAAATATAGAAAGCTATGAATGGGTCTGTGAACCGTTTTATTTGTTCATGCATATCTTTCTTATTAATTCAGCACATCTTACTTACACATGGTCCTAGTTTAACTCTAACCATGAAGTGTTCAGTGTTCATTTTTAACATTTCCTAAATCATCATCATTTCAGTGTGCTGAGGTCACTGATCCACATGCAGTTCTATCATATTAATTACCCACTTCGCATTTTTTATACCATATCTTGATTCAGATGTGGAGAAATATATTATCTGGGTCAATCACTGGAAAGTGAATATGAGATCAAACGTTCAAAGGACTGTGAACATCAAATGAAAACTGACAAGCTGACTTTTTTTTTGGTTTGTTAATGGATGAAGGGCTCCATCTACCGTTTGCATCATATACTTTCACTCTTTCACACCATCAAAGCATACTGGAGTTGAGAAGTGCGCAATACCTTCAACTGGCCTCATCACAGTTGATTTAGATAGTTGTTAACAATATGAATTTGATTAGTTTCAATAATAAATAATAATAGTTATTAAGAATGTAGTAATCATCATCATCATCATCATCATCAACTAATGATGATGAAAGCCTAATGATGTGCATCAACACAATACCATTAAATACAAAATGTATTTCATCATCAACCCTGGATGTTACTGCCCATGCGTGCTGTCAGGTACTCATTGCCTGTTGTGTGTAACGTGTGATACCTGCGCGCTACTGTTGCGCTGCCGTTACTCATGCCTTCCCAGTGACTAATGAGAAAAGTCCGTCACACTGAAGTAAGCACAGATTAGCAACGCTGGGTAATTAGATATTAGTATTGTTTCGTCTTTCAGAAGGTAATACACGTCCATATTTAGCATCTTATTCAACCGGGCTGTGCAACACTCCAATCATTTTGCACTTTATATAACTGTTTTATATATATATATATATATATATATATATATATATAACATTATGCAGCTAACTCTTACATTGCTAATACTGCTGGAAACATGATCCAGCTGCAAGTAACGCACAGACAAAGACTGAACAGGGATCTGCCAGCGGCCCCCTATTGTCATCGATCTGCCCTGAATACATTTGAACACAGTCAATGAAAACCCCTAACTTGATTAGCGCTCTGTGAGAATGCACCTCCAGGCAAACCTGCCATGTTTTAACATCTACCACAAGTCAATAAGCACAGCAGCAATATGCATCATTTGCACATCATATCAGATTACACTAATACCAGGGAAGGCCATTCCAATTACACATGGCCACTTCCTCCTGTCAAATTCAATTTTATCATATTGGTGAATTTTGCAGATACAGTTAATGGTCTTGAGATTCTTGTTCCCATGGATGGTAAAATGTGTTTCCTTCTACACTGTGTTCACATGTTGCATGTTGTGCTGGGACAGTGATACTGACTCGATCTTTAATATGATCTGCATCTCAGGTGTAAAAGCTGAGAACAAAAGATTCAATAAATAACTTAATATGATTCTGTCCTCTTGTATAGATTTGGTAGTACTGTTCAGACGCTTTTGAAGACATTCAAAGTGGTTTGCCTCACTTAAACACAACTGATGATCTTAACGGTTTAACAAAGAACCATCTGAAACCTTTTAAAACTAGACTTTGTGATATATCCCTTGACACATTACAACACACAAAATAGAGAATGCACCAACCGAGTAGTATTTTGTAGCGTGGGCCTGATGCAGAGGCTCCTATACAATGCAGAATGTTTTAAACAAAGTTGTTTTGGGGAACTTGAACAATTCCACTCTATGATATGCATGCATTCATTCTTTCATTTACTCGCTCGTTCAACCAAGCAGATTCTCTGGTTTTCAATATAATGTTGCACAGTTCTGTATAATAGTTACATTCTGGGGAAATTCCACAACTCATTTACGTCTTAAACTAGAAACTGTTATCTTGTCCCAAGACATAAGAGCTGCTCAGCCCGTGGTATCAAGATCTTATTCCAACCAGATCTGGTGGGTTCTCAGTTGAACAAACGGACAGTGTGCTCCTTGCTCCTTGCATGGAAATAGAGTTAATCTCACACACAGAATAAAAGCCATGATTATACGTATTCAGAAAAGCATTGACTATCCATATTAACCCTTCAGTCCCTCATTTTGGCCCCTAAGCGCGAGACAAGGTAAGGGTCAGGTGGACCGCTATTGCATCCTATCTACTTTGGAGTCTAGATATGTCTGACTACCTCTTCTCACCCAGTTTATACTCTGTCCTCTTTCACAGACCTGTACATAGTTATTCCTACCAAGAGGGTCAGGATAGAAATGCCCCAAATGCTTGACAAAAGATGACCCAAACCCTCCTCTGGGCAAGTGGCTGTCTCTGGCATGGGTCAGTCCTGGGACAGCTCGAGCTGTGCCGATAGAATTTCCCTTCGAGTCAGCTGTTTTGAGAGAGAAGTTCCCAGTCTTATATCCTAATGTCCAGTCTTTAGTTAATGACTTCATTTCTGTCCTTTGACATGTCTTGCCCAGGGATGTGCAAGGGGGCCACTGCCCCATTCCCCCCTGCCCTTTTTTTCTTCTGAAGTGCCTTATTTGTCACGACCGTGCCCCACCGGACTGTACTTCTCTCCCCCCCCTCCAGCCCAAACCACCACCCCCCCCCTATTTGTGTCTGAGCCCCTGCCCCCCCACAGGGCTGTGCACGTCCCTGGTCTTGCCCGTATTTATCTGCTGCACTCTTTCTATTGTGCTTTGTGCAGGAACTTGGCACACACAAGTTTAGATACAATTGATATATGAACAGTAACATTCAGAATATGTGCTGTAAATTCACACTTCCTCGCCTATCTGTGAGATGTTTCATTTCAAGGAAAACACCTTGTGTTTCATTCTCGCCACATATTCAAGGAACATTTTGTAATTCAACAAAGAACAAAACAGAATATTTCACATTGTAATTTTCCAGTAGCCCTCAGTAGAGCACATCTTATATCAAGTGGAAGGCAAAAAAAAACTGAATTGTTTTGGTGCTCAGTGTGTACATTTGCATCAAAGCAACTTTTTGCTGAAAAGGCATAGGGGGGGCTGAATATTGCATTGACATTGCATCACATTGTCTGGAACCAGTTTCTGCTGGTACCTGAATGTGTTACTGTATTAGGAGTGAGCGTGGAGCATATGTGTCTGTCTGTCTGTCAGTCACTGGGCCAGTATGACTCTCACTGCTTAAACTATTTACACCACACTGCTGCTGTGTAATTTCATTTTATATGATATATTGAATAGGACAGTTTCCTGCTTGGGTTTTCCTTTTTCATACACCATCACTGCTCACCTTTTATCTTGGTCCATTTATGATATCAGCCCAAGATCTCTCTCGGGCGATAGTTTTCAATCTATAAAGTCTACACAATCCCAGGTGGGGGCACTGCTGTTGTTACCTAGATTGCTCCAGTAAATGCCCAGCTGTATCAATGGGTAAATGTAAAATGTAAATGTCATATCTTGTAACAATTGTATGTAACCCCGGATAAGGGTGTCTGCTAAGAAATTTAGTAATAATAATAATAATAATAATACTTAATAAATTAATAACTGTCAATTTCTCATGAGTATATACTTTACACTTTACACTTTAAGAATGAAACTTGTAAGAAATAACTGGTACTATAGTAGAAACATTCAAATACATTTAATAATGAAGAAAACAAAACAGATCACAGCATACCAGTACACCGGTACAGCAAAGGCAAAACTGATACAAAGACGTAAGAGTAGCCAGTGGCAGCTGCCTATTAGCATACCAGGTGACAACAGAGCCCTCACCCACATGCCATGGTAAAGACTCTGGTTCCCCTCACCCGCACCTCTCCCAAAAACAATTTAGACAGGCTGTTTCCTCACTAATCCTTATCAATAGCTTTTGATATGCTATTGATATCAGAGACCCCTGCTCTCAGGCATCTGTGTCCACTTTCTGTGAATCAGCACACCACTCAAGAACATTTAGGAAGAATGGTTGAAGCCAGGGCCGGCCCTGACCAATTTGGTGCCCTAGGCTAGATTTTAACTGGTGCCCCTTGCATCGCAGCCAATTCCACCACCGATCATTGTGTTCATACACTCACACAGAAACTGCACAGCTTTATGTCTTTGAGATTTTCTTTTTTTTAGAAACAAACCCCCCCACACAAAATAAGAACAGTATTAAAGAAGCAAGTGACATAAAACGAATTATAGATAAGTGGATGGTTCGTGCAGCACACTTGAAAGAAAAAGTGTATTTCTCAAAATTGTTATAGGTTAGGTTATTCCCCAAACACCTGAATAGTCTTTCTAACATTCCCTGATGAATTCAAGGTAAAAGTAACTGACAGTGACTCTAGCTAGCTATGTAAATTAGCGAACGCTACTATTGTCCAAAGTAAGCTGGCGAGTAGTATCACTGCACAACTGTGCAATTAGAGACACTGCTCATTCATCACATCATCACCTCTTTCCTCATCTCGTTTGTCATCCTCTTCTCTTCTTCTTTTCTTCCCTGGGCACCAGAGGGCTTTGGTCTTTCTGACATGGTTTGAAGTGGCTACTGATGCTAATTCATCATATTTCGTGTTCAGATACCTGAACTTGCCCCCCCACAATCAGATCAGTCTGACTATGAGAGGTGGGGGGGGATTGATGCGCCGGCCGGGGCAACACAGACAATATGGCCTAATAAGCTCTGTAGTTATGTTGTTGTGGGGGCTTTTGCTTTTTTGTAATATTTCGAATTAATAGTATTAAAATGTTATTAGTAAGAAATAGTAAAATTAAATTTGCCTATTGCGCCCATGCCACGGCCCTGGTCGAAGTAAAGCATACTCTGGTACATCAAGTCAAGCAGGTTCATCAAGCCATTAACTATTTGTCATGCTCAGTATAAAGTACCCCTATAAATGATGTCAAACTGGCTCATCTCACGGCAGTAAGCTCACAGACTGCCTTGTCGTCTGTCTTGAGGAGAGATTATCCCACAACAAAATGGTCGAGGACATGGATTCAGAAGGCAGTCTTCATTTTGACAAAACCTCCAGTAAATCGGGCTCCTGTGCCGGGACGGTTTGCAGCAGCTGCCTGCGACGCCTGCGAGCTTTAATACTGATCAACTACAGAGAGGAGCTGCTCCACATTGGGAAACTAGCAGGACCTGTGGTAAGACTGAACACTCTCCACATTTATTTAGATCACATATCAACCTATAGCTGAGCTTAAAATGGTGGGTCTTCGTGTCCTAAAAATAAAATGTCACTATCATGACAGCATGCAGTTCGTGTTGAAGTATCCAGTTATGGTGGCTCTACGTGAAGCCCGACTACAGCTCCAGTCAGCACACAGGACAGGAGCGCAACATTTACTGTCACATCTACCGGCTCCAGTGTAGCGCTGCTCAGAGGAGACGAGAAGATTGTCTAGTTAAAAATGAGAAGAAATTGAACATGTTTCTTCTCCAACGGCAGACATGCATGGTGGGATTCACGCTGGGCAGTGAATACTTTGACCTCTGTCTTAAAAGTCTGATGGTTTAATGTAAATTCTCATAATTGTTCATGTTTTCCCACAGAAACACGCTGTTAGAGAGTGTGCTGGAGGAGTCGGCAGTTCTAATCAGAGTTTATTTCGGGAAAAACAGCAGACCACAGCAACAGAAAGTATTAAACAAGTATAATGCTGTTTTTCCAAAGTAGTACATAGCTTTTATTCCCATTTTGGGACTTCAAGGGGTTTGGTCTGATTGGTCATCGAAATAACTATGATAGTAATTTAATTGGCATTCTAAAATAAGCCTACCCATCTCATCAATATTATTACAATTATTACTCATGAAAAATAAATATTATCCTCTAAATTGGCAGCTACATTTGGAAGGTCATTTGCCGATAACAAAGATAGGTTTGAAACAATTAAACTTTAATAAGAAACAAGTAGAGAATGTAAGCTGCTGATAAACTAAAAAGGAGTAACTGAGAATTTAGAAAAAAACAGGTTCTTCATAATTTATCGGAAAGAATGCAGGTAAATTAACAGTTACTTGCCAGAAACATCCAGGGTCACAGCACACAAAGCACAGAAGCACAAAATGATTTATATTTTCGTCCACGAGCGCAGTGATATTCAGGGTTGGGAGGGTTACTTTTAAAAAGTATTCCCTTACAGAATACTGGTTACCTTGTATTGAAAATAATCTGTAACCTAATCCAGTACATTACTCCAAGTCAGTAACTAATCAGAATACTTTTAGATTACTTTTGGAATACTTTTTTTCTTTATTAGAAAACAAAAACAGCTGAGTTCAGTAAGTGAAACAAAATGTACTACACATTGTAATATGGATGACAGATTGAAATTGTTTATTTGTATCCACAGTTCAATTAAAATGGTAATTTCAGTTTAATTGTCTTGCTTATTTATATTTTGTATTTTGTAGTAGTGTATGCATTTTTAAACAAGGTAAACTGCATCTTGATCAGTCCCAGCGGCAGCATGAATTCGGCAGGTGGACATCAGAATATATTCCAATTTTTAGTTTAGTCCTCGGAAGCAGACAGTACATTGCCCCATAGGCACATCTTGTATTGCACGTTAATATTTGTTCCATTTTCTTTCTGTGGAAGTTAACAATTGCCTGCACTTCTACAAGTTAAATCCCTGCTAACACACAATGTTGCCAGAACAGCTACAGTTGTAGAGCTGTGTGTTACTGGCTGGGTGTCAGGACTATCACAGAGAGACAGGTGGGATATTTTAGGACCCAAGTGCGGGGCAACAATGAAGAAAAAACAGGCCTAGGTGTAAATGACCAGTAAACAGGTTAATGGGACAATCCAGGGACTTAGTCAAAATAACAGGCATAAGGTCTGAGATCAGGCGAATAAAACTAGACAAGAGACCCTGGAGTCGAAGTCAATAAAGCAGGAAGTTGAGGTCAGGGAACACGAAAGGCAATCACGGAAGAATACAGGCTCAGGAGTGTCACACTGGTGGCAAACAAGGCTTAGCAGGAAAGGAAGGGAACAAAGGGGTTTAAATACTGAATAGGATAATGAGGGGCAAGTGTGGTAATTGATCAATGATTGAAGGGAGATCATTCAATAAGCAGCTGTGTCAGGAGTGACATCTGCAGGTGGAGGCTGAGCAGAAGTCATGACACTGGGATATCGCTGACTAGCAACTTCCATTATGCTGCTTGTTGCAGAATGGTGCCAAATCTCCTGCTCTTTGGCCACAGACCGTACATAAACACAATATTGCAAAAATACTTCACTCTTCGAATTCCCTGACACTTGTACACTTTAATGTAAATTATGTATGAGTAATCAGTAATCTCTACAGCGCCACAATACAGCGACCTTACCGCATCACTAAAACACCCAGGCCCCTTAGCAATCTTGAGCCTCGCTAAGGGGCCTTGGTGTTTTAGGGTTGCGGTAAGGTCGCTGTATTGTGGCGTGGGAGATTTGGGCTTGAATCCCCACCGTGGCTGGAACCCCCACTTCATTACTGTGGCGACTGATTGGTGAAAAATAGGTAGATAGTTCATATTTACTGCTGTGGGTTTAATTGATGTTTTTTTGCATTCAAACATATCTAGGCCACAATTTGCATTCACATTTACATAGCATTCTCAAAAGGGGCTGTATTGAGACATTTGAAAATGTAGATCTGTATGTAACAGGTACATCGGGAGAACTGCTCCTTAGGTATTAGAAATTGTTGTGTAGTGTCTAAATCCCTTCTCCTTTTCCCAGTTCATCTCCCAGCTTATGGTCTTTATGATAAGCTTCGTTAGCACCGTGTTTTGTGGCCATCTGGGCAAGACCGAGCTATCTGCTGTTGCGCTGGCCACTGCAGTAAGTAATCAGCCGTCTCCCTCGATCACAGTCAGCAGTGAAATAGATGATGCTTGTTCTATACGTGGCATGAAAGCACACAGCAGGGTTAAGGGGGTTAACAGTAAGAGTGGGGGACATGCAGACAGTCCACCTGTAACAGAGCGCTTCCATGCCTCCGCCTCCACACACATCAGTCACAGAAAACTGAGCAGAACTGTGTAGTATATGGATATATGGATACATGTGACTATTCCGTATTGTGTCTGGCGGACAATGCCACTCTCCTCATCCTGTCTTCCAGGTTATAAATGTTGCAGGGATCTCCATTGGATCAGGCTTAGCGTCTACCTGTGACACACTGATATCTCAGGTAAGGGGCTGAAGTCTTTAATGTGTTTTGATCAAATTCGATTATTTCTTCCATCATCTTTAAAAATCGTTTACTGCCCAGAAATGTAAATGTCTTTAGTCAGTCAAAGTGAATGATATCTCTGTACTGCTACCTATTTATGTAGATTGTTCCTCTAATGTCCTGTCCCCCAAGAAAACTGTCCTGCCTGCTCTGAGCTCACCTCTGCAAGCGCCTCCAATTATTAATGGATACGGCAGTGCTGGGACTGACAGACAGGCAGATAGCATGCGTTTTACTCTGATTCACTTCACAAAAACCTCCATGGAGATCACATGAGTGTACCGGCATCACACGGCACCCCTGACCCCGTGCTTTGACCTGTTTGTGTTGCAGACCTTCGGCGGCTGTAACCTGAAGCGTGTGGGGGTCATCCTGCAGAGAGGGGTGCTGATCTTGCTGCTGGCCTGCTTCCCTTGCTGGGCTCTTCTCATCAACACCGAGCCCATCCTGCTGGCTGTGAAGCAGAGCCCCGAGGTGGCCAGGTCAGCTCAGGCCAGGGCTGGGGCTCGAGGGACCCTCTCTGTGCACACCATCTATATCAGTTAGCTCAGATCACCATCGGGATCCATTACATTGCCTGGGAAATAATGATTCAGACTTCAATCTCCCAAAACCCCTCAACACCGATCAGCAAGCGACAAATGGAAAGAACCATTACAGGCACTTAATGTGAACAGCTAAAGCAAGACACAGAGATGTACAAGGTTGCGTTTTCCTGAAGCACACAGACTTCTTTAGGCCTTTCAGGACAGCCCATGCCTTAGTTACACATTAAAGCTTCTCATGGGATCTGATCTGCTCTTGAAGCCCTTTGATCTTTTCTCTTGCAGATTGTCGCAGCTCTATGTGAAGATATTTATGCCCGCTCTTCCAGTGAGTACTATACTGAAATCTCTATTCCCTAAACACTGTGTTCAGACTTGAGGGCACTTTTGGCACTTTCATGAAGAGCGAGTTCAGATCACAACCAAAATGACAGGCGGAAAAATGTAGTTTTAAACTGAAGTGCAGGAGGTTGACACCTGCCATCCCCCTTACCAAGCAGAGATGTAAGGACTCGAGTCTTTTCATGTAGGGACTCGAGTCACTGGAGTCATTACAACTACCTAGTGGGGGGGTTCTGACGTACCTGTCCTCATGGCCAGGTCATTGTTCCCTTAGTCAAGCACGTCTAGGCCTAAATATACTATATTTACCTTCTAAATATGTCTGTTTTTTGTTTCTTGTTTTTTTACCATATGCAGTCATTGGGGGATCTCAGCAAGTAATCAAAGCTATTTAATATTATATTGATAGGTTTATACAAGTCCTACAGTGCGTTGATTGTTACTACAGCAATAACTCCTTCCCCATCTCTAGCAGTGCAATTCACAAGCAGAATCCCAGAGTCTCCAGGTAATCCTGCACTTTGGAGCGAGCCACGCTGCCAGTTATGTCTCATTTGATAATGAAGCTATTGGCATAAACAAATATACAGAATACCTGCTCTTGCCTGGGGGTGTGGAAACCCATTTCAACTCACCATTTGTCCTTATGTTTACATTTGTTTTGCAAGGCAGCATTTCTCAGTCAACTGCAAGCAAGATACCTGCAGAATCAGGTCAGAAGGACTTGGTATTGTGAGATTTTGTAATGTGGATGACAGGGCAATGATACCAGAGCCTCCTAATAATTCTCAAACAATTCCACCTATTTCACGCAGTGAAGTTTTTCTGTCAGGCAGACTTATAACAGTAGTAGGCAACACACATTGAGTAACAATTGAGTAAATTGCTAATGCTCATTTAACCTATTGTAAACCCCTAAATGTGTCTAAGACTTTTGCACTTTTACTTTTAGATGTACCGACACACTGTTTTTAATTAGTTTTTAATGTATTTTTTTTTTCCAGGGTATAATCTGGCCTCAGGTTATCACTGGTGTGGTGGGCAATATTTTAAATGCGCTTATAAACTACGTCTTTCTGTTTGTGCTGAATCTGGGAGTGCCGTAAGTATTGTCGAGCTGTTTGACAGAATCTGTGTGTCTAGGTGGTGTTTGACTGGGGCTTCATCGATGAGTTGAAACAATAGAAACAGGAACTGAAATGTCTAGCCCGAGCATTTGCTGAAAGCTTTATTTTAAACATATACAACTGTCTATTTATAGGAGTGGTGTGATTATATACCATACATGTGATGGATTACAGAGCCGGCGGCATAAACAGTATTTTTCCTTTGTGCAGCGGATCGGCGACGGCCAACACTCTCTCCCAGTACTCCCTCGCAATCTTGCTGTATGCGTACATGATCTGGAAGAAACTGCACAAGGCGACATGGGGCGGTGAGGAAAATGTGACTCTAGAAAAGACACTGGCGTGAGGGCAGTACTGCCTCTAACCCGAAACCAAAGCTCTCATTTTCTGAATGCTCTGTGAGGCCCTGACTCTCTGGCTCCCCCTGCAGGCTGGTCCACCGAGTGTTTGCAGGAATGGGGTCCCTTCATCCACCTGGCCATTCCCAGTATGCTCATGATGTGCCTGGAGTGGTGGACCTTTGAGCTCGGAGGATTCCTGGCAGGTCAGGAGGCATGCTTCACTGAGGCTGATAGTCTTTCTTGATTGTTGTTGAATAATAAACAAGAAATAAATTAAATAAAACATCCACCCGGCTGTGCAATTGTAGGCATTTGGAAATGGCATAATATCACTGAGCTACTCTGTGACACATGACCACACATCAGTCTGTGAGCTTTCTGTTGGTTCCTTCTCTTTTGCAGGACTGGTGAGCGAAGTG
This sequence comes from Amia ocellicauda, assembly GCF_036373705.1. Classification (NCBI taxonomy): domain Eukaryota; kingdom Metazoa; phylum Chordata; class Actinopteri; order Amiiformes; family Amiidae; genus Amia; species Amia ocellicauda. The sequence goes on along the minus strand of NC_089871.1, from coordinate 2,389,288 downwards.
GAGTTGGGATCGCAGTCTGTCATTTACATACTGGCCAGCATTGCATACATGGTAAGTGAGTAAGGATTTTTTTTCCTTTCTCCAGACAAGGCTAGTGTTAAGCAGGGCAAAATGAAAAGTGCAGATGTGCCAAGAGCCCAAGAAACACACATAAAAGCGAAACTCACTTTAAACAAGCCTTGGTTCCTTGGCAGCTGCCTGCAGGGGAAGGTCACATCTGTGTCAATGTATTGGTGATCCCAGGACCCAAAGACAAACACACAGTGATACAAAGTACAAATCTGAAGACAAATATCACTTCCAGGTCATTCAGACAAATTACTACATTGTTTAGTATATCGAACTCTGTAGCCTTGTTTTAAATTGAACAAAGTAAGTGTAAACAAGGGCAGCAAGAGTCTGAAAACAGATTATGAAGATCTATATGTCTTGATGGTACTTGTTTCAGCTTTAATTATGCCTCACTGAGCACTTTAACCTAGATTGGAGCAGATCTCAGCTAAAGGCCCTTTCCTTGGAGAGGTTTTCCATTTCCATGACAGTGATGGTTCCACAGTGTGCATCGTCAGTGCTCCGTCACCTCAGCTCATCTCATTCTAGTCTTCTAGGGCAACTTCCAGGATACAAGAGCAATACAAAAGTGCAATAATACAACAAAATTACACATCAAGCATAATACAATTACAGCTTAACAATTACAGAAGTGCATAGGTAAAATATACAGTTAATATAAAATACAAGTCATGCATCCTACTTCTAATTAGTGCAGACATGATGCACTGAAGTCATAGAGAACACATTCTTTCACACTTCAAGCCTTTACAGACAGGGAGGATTTTCCTGCTGCCTGCAAGGTTGACTCCACAGTTTTATGAAGTTGCATTTTTTATCACCTGCCCAAACCCTAACCTTGACTGGTGTTTCTGTTCCCCTGGCAGTTCCCTCTTGGTTTCAGTGTGGCTGTCAGCGTGCGAGTGGGCAATGCCCTGGGGGCTGGAAACAAAGAGAACGCAAAACTGTCGGCCAAAATAGGCATTGCTTCTGCAAGTGAGTGAGTGGAGCTACTGGACTCCTTTATTATCCACTACTAGGTGTCCAAACCTTAGACACACACAGAGGGGAAAACAGCGAGTTGTGGGTTTAGTGGACAAGGGTTTATCTGTCACCAGGTGTTGCTACTAGTTAGGCATTTTGCTTGTGATTTTCTGTATTGTTTTACACATCTGCGTTTAGCACACACTCAAGATGTCAGCTTGTGTTCACACACTAGTTCTTTTCGGAGGTCTCCTGTGTGGCAGAAGAACAGTCTTCAATCAGGTTGGAACGTTAGTTGCAATGCATTTAATACACGCAGCGTGGAGAGGAACAGTGAATCAAGAAGATCCCAAAGTCGCTCTGCCTTCATTTTAACAGTCAGAGGCTTTTATACACAAAATCAAAGATCTGGTTATAATCAGATCATTACTATATTATCTTAGAGAGTTAGCTAAGCAGAATATATATCATTATAGGACAGAGTTCATAGATCAACACATGGATTTAGGGAGCAGGCACTTCAATCATACTGTTTGACACTGTCTTCAAGATTCTCATTGTAAATTAGAACAGAAATCAAACTAAAGTATACAAGAGAGAAAAACAGGTATGAGAGAAAGAATTTCGAACTTTCCTTCCACACCTGCATCTGCGAGAAAAACACCAACTAAATTATAATGCAGTATATAAAAGCTTGTCAGGATGTGACCAGCAACAATGGAAATCACAGGGAGGTTACAGTGATGACAACACACAATGAATAATGCTACTTTCTCCAGACAGACACAACTGGATCTTGAAGAATACAGGTCTTTACTGTAGACAGTAAACACGCCTGCATATTCTTCAGCAGAACACTACTGGTACAAAACAAGTCACTCGTTTCTAATGTCCAAATGTCCCAATGGTTTATTGGTGTACAATGCTATGAAGTTTCTAAGATCAAAATGAGAAAAGCAATGGGATCTGTAGGGTAAAATTAATAATCTCAGAAGGACCTGAACTGTAGCCCCAGAAGCTGTACATTCCTACTCATTGCATGTTATAGACTGTTTGTTACGTGTCGGTGTTCTCCTTGCCTTGCAGTTTTGGTCTCAGTGTTTGTAACGGCTATAATCGGGGGGACAAAGGATGTCATCGCTTACGTCTTCACTAACGACTCGTGAGTCACTTTATCGCTCTCTATTCTACATGAAGCTACACACACACACACACACAAACACACTATATATATATAAAATAGCAGAGCAGATTAAAACAGATTATATATATATATATATATACACACACACACACACACACACACACACATACTTGTAGCACTGTTCAGAGTTGGGCAGGATGCCAGGGCTTAATATATTGGTGGCATCTAGGATGCAGTGGGGATGTGGTGAAAGGAGGTGACATTTATTATACAGTGTGAAGTCCTGCCTTTCTGCAGATAAGTGTGCAGGTGCTTATTTACAGTGCCCTTCTGGGTTGCCATTTCATGCCACAATATACAGTATTGTGCAAAAGATTTAGGCAGGTGTGAGAAAATAGTGTAAAATAAGAATGCTTTCAGAAATAGACATTTGAATAGATTATATTTATCAATTAACTAAAGTGAGTGAACACATTCTTACTTACAGCATTTTTTCACAACTGCCTAAAAGTTTTGCACAGTACTATATATTCACTGATTTTATTTGTCAAACCACTTGTTAGAGCAGTACCTTTCATTATTAAAATACCTTGCAAAAGGGTACATCAGTACTTTGTGTCTACCCACCTATCATTTGAACCCACAATGCTCTATTCCAGAGTGAAGATCCCTAACTGCTAATCCGCCCAAAACAGAATGGACACAAACACTCAGGGCTAGATGGACTAAAGGATTGCACATGTGTTCAGAGTCATAAATGTCTCACAGGAGTTGGAAATTTCACTAGACATGAACTAAACAAGTGCAATTTAAGTAACTTTTGCAGAAATAACTTGCAAGAAAAAATCTCAGATGGAAAGGTGTGTGTCTCAGTCTGTTCTCATTGAGTTCCAATGGGACAAGGCAAGAAGGCTTTAGTAAACTAGAAGCAAACCTCAAATACCAGGTTTACAATTTGTACTTAACGCATGCCTCTCAGTTTGGGTTGAATCTGGGCCTGTCTGTCTGTCCACAGGGAGATTCGAGAGAGGGTTTCACAGGTGATGGTTCTGTTCGCTCCGTTCCACCTCTTAGACACGACAGCGGTGAGATAACCTTTCCATTCTTACATCTCTTGATTTTATCATCAATTCTACTTTTCCTCACATCTCACAGAGCTGCTCTGTAAAATCAGCTCTATGTTTTTTCTATTTCCTAATAAAATCCTAGACAAAATGCCAAACTATATTTAAAACAAAATATCACTATATCTATGCACATCAGGGTGACACATCATGCCAAAGATTAATAGCCATAAAGAAACAGCAAAGGACCAAACAAGACAAAGAAACAAATATTGGGAAACAAATGTTTTTAAAGATTGTTCTGTCACGATATCTCATAGCAACACAGCAGCAATAGCCCTTTGTCAAAGGCTTGAGGTTAAACTGATACACTAATTACATTCAGTTTAGAGGGTGAATGTAAAGACCTCCCCAGTGTCCCAGTACTCAGGGTGACAGTGTCAGTGTTGTGATTGTGAGTCTCCTCTCTCCAGTGTGTGACCGCGGGAGTGGTGAGGGGGGCTGGCAAGCAGAAGATCGGAGCGATGGGTGTTCTGGTGGGATACTATTTTATCGGCCTTCCCATTGGAATTTCCCTAATGTTTGCTGCACACATGGGAATCATTGGTAAGGAAAGATCCAAGACAGAAGCAACACGCCCAGTTACCATAATGTCACGATTGCTCATCACCTCAGGCTGCTGTTGTGGCTGCCAGTGTTACTATTCACTATCAAAGTACAACTTCAACACTGTGTGTACCTCGTGCCATTTTCATTATCAATGTTGTAGTGGATACATGTGGGAGATCAGGGTGAAATGGTCGGAAAGTGCTGTTGTGAAGGCTCTGTTCACCTCATCCACTCTCCGACTGCAGCACCCCCTCAATTTTACTCTCTGAAACTTTTTTCCTCTCCACAGGGCTGTGGACAGGTTTATTAATCTGTGTGGTGCTCCAGTTCTGCTTCTTAATCGTCTTCATCATCAAAATGAACTGGAACAAGGCCACAGATGAGGTGAGTCCCTGGGCCTCTTGCTCACACGGGCTTGCCCACTCAGATAAGTAGTTTTTTTAATGGATTTATTTTTCATTTCAATATGCAGAAAGTTTACAGTCTTGGAACAAAATGGGCTCTGAGGTACCAAACAGGGCCTTTTTACGTTCTGTATTAAAAGCAGAGCCTTCAGAATTCAAAAACAAGAACGAGATTGTAATTCAGTCAACTTGATTAAATGCACAATGACTGTTTAATGTATATGATTTAATTATAAAATCCAAGAATGCAATTTCACAAGGATTGTAATACACCTCCCCCCATGAATTTGATATTGCACTCTGTATAGGATAACAAAGGAGAAAGTACAAGCAAACCTATTTTAAACCTGGCTCATGGGTGTATACCAAAGCACAGTGAAGTGCAGGAGGACCAAGCTGGCTCACCCAGACAGCTATGAATAGGGATGCTCTTCACACAAACCTGGAATTCACCCTCCCAGGTAGTAAGAAAACCCAGAGGGACAGGTGTTGCAGCAGAGCTGACCTGTGTGTTTTGCAGGCGCTGTTGAGAGCCGGGGTACAGAACGCACCCCACAGAGACGACGGCATGGAGAATGGCCTCGAGACCCCCAGCCCCTCACAGGGTAAAGACCGTTCACCTGTGTCTCCACACACTGCACACACTGTGTACTGCAGTCAATGAATGCAGTCGTCTGCTCAGGTATAAAACAGCAACATAAAAATAATCTGAACATTCATGATTTATAAACGTGGCTGATACATTGTCAAAAAGAGGCCATAATCACTTCAATGTTTTGACTGTGACATCATGAATATGGTAGATGTACAAGTTTGTGCCACAATATGTGGAGAATAATTCCAAACCACTCGTCCCCTTTCATTTTACAAGCTAGGTACTCCTATATTATATATATTTGAAGTTGAGCTTCTTAGTCTTGTACACTGGAAACTATTGAACCTCACTATCATGAGGACAGAGATGTGATTCCTTCCTCTTTCAATCTGAAAGCTTAGCGTGAGTAATTTGTGATTAAAAGACAGACGTAGCAAAATGCAGAATTCATGGTCAAGTACAAACTCCCTTCGTGTCTCTCGGTGAGCTCAGGGGTGCTAAGGGACAAACTGTGTGCAAGTGTGTGCTTAGATCAGTGTGAGAATCCATGTGTGTAGCTCTGACTGTGTGTTGAGGTGAGTAACGCTGTGCTCATCTGTGTGTGTTCAGACACTTTGCAGCAGATGCAGGTGGAGGACCCCAACCCTCTGGGGGGCCACACTGACCTGGAGGGCCTGAACGAGGGGGGACAGGCAGCAGGAACGTCTGTCAGCACTGTGGGGAAGGTGCTGCCCTTCAGGTCGCTGGTCCTGCGCCGGGGGTTGGCTCTGTTTGGCACGCTCTTCATCCTGGCAGCTGGAGTCATTATCAACGTGGTGTTGACCAACATCCTCGGCTGAGACACGGACAGATGGATGGACATGTTGGGCCACTCCATCAGACCCCCAACAGCTTGTCCCACCTCTTTCAGGTGCAGAGTAGGGGGGGCACACTGCCTCAGCTGAGCTCTTCATATCCTGACTTCCCTAAGTCCTCAGATGCAGCATCTTCAGCCTGTAGAGTCATAAGGAGCTGCTCAGTCTGCAGGCAAACCAGAACTGAAAAGCACAAGCAAACATCTCGGACAGTTTAGTATGACATGGAACTCTGTCCGCCCCGGAGAGATTTTAGTAAATAAGCACAGTGTGACTGAACACTCCAATCACAACTGAGTTTCTCATTTAGGAGGATTTTAAAGAAAGTAAACAGGGGTTGGGGTCAGAAAAATGGGAAGAGATATTTTTCATATTAAATGAAGTCTAATTAATCTATATTTGAATAAACAATTTATATTATATTTAACAAAAGAGGAAGTAAAATCCACTGCTTACACATTCTTATAATAACATGCACAACATTGAACACCGTAACTGCTGGAGATAGTGACCCGTTATTTTGACTCCCATATTAAAAACAATACAGGCTACTTAATGAAGGCAAACAATTCGAGGAAGTTGTAGATGTATCCATATGTATTACATATTAGGCTATGCAGCTGCAGTGTTACTTTTTTTACATTATACACAATGTGCATGTTTTATTATCCTAACAATTTAGTTTTTTTCATTATTATGTCTTTCGGTTGTAGACCATATATAAAATATAGGCTACATAATATAACCATTATGTTTAATAGTATTTTGTTTAATTCCCAATTTCTGATATTAGGTATGTTTAATAACGTCCAGATACGTCTACCACTTGCTCAAATTGTTTGCCCTCATTAAGACCTCCTACAAGATCCTACTACATAGAACTACAATTACAGAACAACTTGCACAGACTGCAGATATAAACATAAAGTATTTTGGAGCATTTACTATACAAGCAGCGAGGTGGGTTTCATCACATTTGTACACAGGTATTTTGCCTGTTGAAGGAGATTTCAATTAGCAAAAGCTCAGGATATGTAATTTGAATACTTCTTTCCAAAATGAAAGAAAACTAAAACAAAAAACAATCAATGGAGTCTGCAGAGAAACAGAAATATTAATGATTTAAAAAAGTGGGTGGTACATTTTCAAAAATAGGCCATAATCACTTCATACAATTTTGACTGTGACATTGTCACGGGGAGACTGACAGGGAAGAGGAACGCAAGTGCAGATGTGAACAAAACCTGGAAACAGGCAGGGGTCGAAGCTGGCAAACGGGAGTGTCCAAGGAAATCCGAGAGTCGTAGTCGATATGGCAGGCAAAGGGTCGATGATCAGGCAAACAACACAGAGCGGGCAATTCAGGAGACAATGCTCGATGAAGCAGGCAAGGGCCATTGATCGGGATCACAAGGAGCACTAGGAATTGCTATAGAAGATAGACAAGACTGAGCATTGAATGGAAGTCACAGGGGGATTATATGCAGTGGAGAGGGAAGCAGGATACCAGTGGTGGGGGTGCTGAACAAATGGGAAGGAGGACAAGAGAAACAAGTGCACATGGTGTTGTGGAATGTTAATTGAATAATTGGACAAGAAGCTGAGGAAGGGTGAAAGCAATTCGAATTCAGGGGATGTTGATCTTTGGTAGCTGAATGAGGCGTAGATGTGACATCATGAATATGGTAGATTACATACAATTACATATCTCCCATGATAGATGTTCAAACATCGCAATATCAGATATTATCGGCTCACTGGGGGGTGGGTCGATGCGTGTTGCGCAGGTGCGCAGCCACCGGGGGATTGTTGTTGCGCCTACATTTGTTTATATTTGTGTGGTGACAGAATCTGCATTTCTTTCTTCAATATAAAGCTGTGCTAGAAACTGAAACAGTTTGCGGTGAGACAGTGGTCAAGGTATTTGTCAAGTTCATCACAGCTGTAGCGTCAACACATTGCAACTGTCTCTGAACAAACCTCACTGTGATACAATCACCTATGCACAATTAAACTACGTGGGGTTACTTCTTATTTTTCAATGTCACTGCCTACTGGATGTTTAGGGGCGACATGCTGGGTGACCTCTCCACCTCCTTTGTTGGACAAGAGAGGACCTCGTTCACCCACCAGTTCTCTCCCTGGGCAGGCTCGAGTGGACCATCAACAAGGATAATTTCTGGTATAGCTAGGACAGGGCACGAAGACCATAGCAGAACACAAAATATGAAGAATTGGGGAGCTAAAATGTATAAAACCTAAATCTAAAACTGCCTTTAAAAACCTAGGCAATAAAACTAATAAAAACCTACCCAAAATAACAAGAAATAAAGAAAGAAGACAAGTTAAGAAATAAAACCCAATTTCCTAAGCTAAAATACTGTAGCGATCTGGGACAGGGGAGGTCATTTGGGGTATGTGTGTGTTCTTCCTGTTATGCTTAGGTAACTTGTGCTGAGTTACTTCTGGGGGTCAGGGGTTGGTCCCGCGCACCGTGATTGGGGGAGCCAGTCACAGGGTGTGAACTAATAAATAGGGGTGCCCGGTCCCCACGTGGCAGTTGGAGTAGTAGTTTGAGGAAGAGTCCAGTAGCAGTTCAGTAGTTCAGAGTCCGAGAGTTAGAGTGATAGTCAGCCAGCGAAGTCGCTCCAGCCTGAAAAAGACTGTTCTTAAATAAAGCTTTTGTTTGTTTTGCAACCTGCACTTCCTCCGTTATTGCTGCACAGCGTGGAGGAACCGCAACGAGAGTCAGGAAAAGCTGTGCTCATTACAATACCATTTACAGCAACCACTAATTTACAGTCTCGTGACTCAATTATAGACAGGTGCAATCGCGCAAGACGACGTCCCCTTTCTTCTTGAGTCCGAACACCGACGTGAGTTACGTCATCCCATTCTGACACCAATGTAACGACATGGTTTTGCTATGAATGTGTTTAATAGCTATGTATTCAAATCAACTTCAGCTGCAAGTAGTATGCATGTATAATGTACTTAAAGGCAGTACAGTGAGGGAAAAAAGTATTTGATCCCCTGCTGATTTTGTACGTTTGCCCACTGACAAAGAAATGATCAGTCTATAATTTTAATGGTAGGTGTATTTTAACAGTGAGAGGCAGAATAACAACAAAAAAATCCAGAAAAACGCATTTCAAAAAAGTTATAAATTGATTTGCATGTTAATGAGGGAAATAAGTATTTGATCCCCTATCAATCAGCAAGATTTCTGGCTCCCAGGTGTCTTTTATACAGGTAACGAGCTGAGATTAGGAGCACTCTCTTAAAGGGAGTGCTCCTAATCTCAGCTCGTTACCTGTATAAAAGACACCTGTCCACAGAAGCAATCAATCAATCAGATTCCAAACTCTCCACCATGGCCAAGACCAAAGAGCTGTCCAAGGATGTCAGGGACAAGATTGTAGACCTACACAAGGCTGGAATGGGCTACAAGACCATCGCCAAGCAGCTGGGTGAGAAGGTGACAACAGTTGGTGCGATTATTCGCAAATGGAAGAAACACAAAATAACTGTCAGTCTCCCTCGGTCTGATCGGTCAAGATCTCACCTCGTGGAGTTTCAATGATCATGAGAACGGTGAGGAATCAGCCCAGAACTACACGGGAGGATCTTGTTAATGATCTCAAGGCAGCTGGGACCATAGTCACCAAGAAAACAATTGGTAACACACTATGCCGTAAAGGACTGAAATCCTGCAGCAGAAGGTCCCCCTGCTCAAGAAAGCACATGTACAGGCCCGTCTGAAGTTTGCCAGTGAACATCTGAATGATTCAGAGGAGAACTGGGTGAAAGTGTTGTGCTCAGATGAGACCAAAATCGAGCTCTTTGGCATCAGCTCAACTCGCCGTGTTTGGAGGAGGAGGAATGACCCCAAGAACACCATCCCCACTGTCAAACATGGAGGTGGAAACATTATGCTTTGGGGGTGTTTTTCTGCTAAGGGGACAAGACAACTGCACCGCATCAAAGGGAGGATGGACGGGGCCATGTACCGTCAAATCTTGGGTGAGAACCTCTTTCCCTCAGCCAGGGCATTGAAAATGGGTCGTGGATGGGTATTCCAGCATGACAATGACCCAAAACACACAGCCAAGGCAACAAAGGAGTGGCTCAAGAAGAAGCACATTAAGGTCCTGCAGTGGCCTAGCCAGTCTCCAGACCATAATCCCATAGAAAATCTGTGGAGGGAGCTGAAGGTTCGAATTGCCAAACGTCAGCCTCGAAATCTTAATGACTTGGAGAGGATCTGCAAAGAGGAGTGGGACAAAATCCCTCCTGAGATGTGTGCAAACCTGGTGGCCAACTACAAGAAACGTCTGACCTCTGTGATTGCCAACAAGGGTTTTGCCACCAAGTACTAAGTCGAAGGGGTCAAATCAATTTATAACATTTTTGAAATGCGTTTTTCTGGATTTTTTTGTTGTTATTCTGTCTCTCACTGTTAAAATACACCTACCATTAAAATTATAGACTGATCATTTCTTTGTCAGTGGGCAAACATACAAAATCAGCAGGGGATCAAATACTTTTTTCCCTCACTGTATTTGGGTGGAATATGTGCTCCCCCACCACAGAGGCAAAGTGCAAATTTAACAGATTATGCTGATCATTGTCATCATATAGAATAAAATCTTTGATCGGCACAAAAGTAATGGTAGATGTACAAAGTTTGTATATGTTGAGAATAATTCCAAAACACTTTTTCCACGTTAAAATAAGAAATACCTAGGGCCTATAACATATATATTTTAAGTTGACCCTCTTAGTCTAGTACATTTTCAATTTGAAAGCTTACTTAATATTGATAATAACATCATTAATATGGTAGATATACACATTTGTGACAAGAAATCAATCAATCAATTAAATCAAAATGTATTTCGTATAATGTCAGGATAGCAACAGAGCTTTACAGATTGAAAACAGACAAACAAAAAGTGTAATCAATACAAGAAAATAAACCATTAGACATGGTGGGGAGATAATATACCACTTGACACATTCTCACACACAAAATAGAGAACGCACCAACACAGTAGTATTTGGTAGTGTGGCCTGATGCAGAGGCTCCTATACAACGCATAACGATTAAAAAATATGTTTTAGGGAAAGCTGAAAAATGTATTTTAATTGGTAAAAACTCATGAAATTGATATATGATATTCATTAATTCACTCGTTCATCCAAGCAGATTCTCTGGTTTCCTATGACTGACATGTGAAAAATCTCATCTCATCTCACCTCATCTCACCAAGGTGCCCACATAATTACCTAGAAGCTGATCCAAGACTGGACATTTGCATCAAAGCAACTTTCTGCTATAAAGGCAGAGAGAGAGAGAGAGACCGAGACAGGGACGAGGGGCTGAATATGACTTTGTCATTGCATCAAATTGTTTGGAACCAGTTTTGCTGGTACCTGAAGAATGAGTAACTGTTTTGAGAGTTTGTGAGTGAAAGTGAACCATGCGTGTCTGTCTGTCTGTCTGTCTGTCTGTCACTGGGCCAGTATGACTCTGTTTAAACTACTTACCCAACTCTGTTAATGTGTAATTTAAATTCAGGACAGTTTAAATGTTATTCCTGCATGGGTTTTCTTTTTTCATTTACCATCACTGACCACTTTTTAACTTGTTACATTTTTGCTATCAGACCAAGATATCTCCAAGGCTATGGTATAAAATCACACAGATCACTATAAAGGCTACATGATTAATCCTACATGGAATAACTGACACTTTCTCATGAGGATACACCAAGCCAAGAAGAGCCATCACCATTAACTATTAACTTTTTTATCCTGAGTATAAAGTACCCTTCATAAGCACATGAGGTCAGACAAACCGGTTCATCTCACGGCAGTAAGTCAGGAGACACTTGTCGTTTGTCTTGAGGAGAGATTACCCCATGACACTGGTTTGTGAAAATGGTCGAGGACATGGATTCAGAAGGCAGTCTTCATTTTGACAAAACCTCCAGTAAATCGGGCTCCTGTGCCGGGACGGTTTGCAGCAGCTGCCTGCGACGCCTGCGAGCTTTAATACCGATCAACTACAGAGAGGAGCTGCTCCACATTGGGAAACTAGCAGGACCTGTGGTAAGACTGAACACTCTCCACATTTATTTAGATCACATATCAACCTATAGCTGAGCTTAAAATGGTGGGTCTTCGTGTCCTAAAAATAAAATGTCACTATCATGACAGCATGCAGTTCGTGTTGAAGTATCCAGTTATGGTGGCTCTACGTGAAGCCCGACTACAGCTCCAGTCAGCAAACAGGACAGGAGCGCAACATTTACTGTCACATCTACCGGCTCCAGTGTAGCGCTGCTCAGAGGAGACGAGAAGATTGTCTAGTTAAAAATGAGAAGAAATTGAACATGTTTCTTCTCCAATGTCAGAAATGTTTTGTGGGATTCACACTGGGCAGTGAATATTTTCACCTCTGCCTTATGGATCATGATGTTTTCCCACTGAAACGCTATACGAGAGCGGCTGGTTACATTTTGCTGACAGCTGGTTCCAAGATTGGCTTTTAATACTGAAGATTTGTAACAATCATGATCTGTGGACCAGAGGACACTTCAGTGAACTATTACAAAGATCTAGATTTGGATTTTATTGATGTATGGGTGTAATTCATGTATTTTGCATTCATACATATTGCAGCTTGCCAGAGCGTAGTGTAGTGATCTCGAGCCTCGCTAAGGGGCCTGGGCCTTTTAGTGATGTGGTAAGTTCGCTACACTACCCCCTTCTGTCACAGAGGCTTCTCAGCATCTTGCCCTACTCCACCATCATCGGGCCACAGATGAGGCTCTCAGGCTCTCACTGCCCGAACACTGACATGGGTTACGTCATCCCTTTCTGACACCAATGTAACGACTCGAACCCCGTTCTCCCGCGCCACAATGCATCCACTTACCACATCAATAAAAGGCCCAGGCCCCTTAGAGAGGCTCAAGATCACAACACTACCCTCTGGCACACTACAATATCTAGGCAACAATTTACATCCACGGTTATCAATCCCAACACGGGCTGTATCCCTACATGGAGGCATTTGAAAATGTAGACCAATAGTTATAGTTCAGGGGAACTGCTCCTAAGTTAGGTAAGCACTCGCCGTAACTATTGTAAATGGATGTTGTATGGTGTCTCACAACCTTCTCCTTTTCCCAGTTCATCTCCCAGCTTATGGTCTTTATGATAAGCTTCGTTAGCACCGTGTTTTGTGGCCATCTGGGCAAGACCGAGCTATCTGCTGTTGCGCTGGCCACTGCAGTAAGTAATCAGCCGTCTCCCTCGATCACAGTCAGCAGTGAAATAGATGATGCTTGTTCTATACGTGGCATGAAAGCACACAGCAGGGTTAAGGGGGTTAACAGTAAGAGTGGGGGACATGCAGACAGTCCACCTGTAACAGAGCGCTTCCATGCCTCCGCCTCCACACACATCAGTCACACGAAACTGAGCACAAGTGTGTAGTATCTCTCTGCCCTGATATAACGCGCTGCTCTGGGGCCCAAACTCCCACTGTTATCAGTGAAATGGCATTATATCGAACTTGCATTTCCGTTAATAATAGTCAGCAAATCATTTTTGATAGAGCTAGCAAGCAAAGGAGGTAGGCTTCATTCATGTATATCAATTGTTAGGTCTTCGTGTAATGCTTAGGAAAATGTAAAATTCACATAAAATATCAGAAAACGCTTTTAATAAATGACACAAATTGCTGTGAAAAATATCACTTGTCACTTAGCCAACTATTTTATACGTACATTAAGTAATGTGAGCTGTTAACTAATTTAATAGTTCGTAACATTTTAGAGATGGGAGTTTAAACTTTTAGAAAAGGTTAAAATGAAGCTAAAAAGATAAAATCAACTGATTTAAACTCAACAATATAACTTTAATTAAGACTTGCAGACAAACCTACTTTTAATGCAATGAAGATCAGAAAATTAAAAATTCTGTAAATTTGCTCAGCTCAACTATTCTTGCTTTACTGTTTTACTTCCCAATTCGCATTATATCGGGGTAGAGGTGTATAGACACATTCACATGTGAATGACTATTCTGTATTGTGTCTGGCGGACAATGCCATCTCGTTTCTCTCCTCATCCTGTCTTCCAGGTTATAAATGTTACAGGGATCTCCATTGGATTAGGCTTGTCGTCTGTCTGTGACACACTGATATCTCAGGTAAGGGGCTGAAGTCTTTAATGTGTTTTGATCAAATTTGATTATTTCTTCCATCATCTTTAAAACAAATGTTTTCCACCCTTAAACGTGAATTACTGAATTATATCTCTGTACTGCTACCTATTTATGTAGATTGTTTTTCTAATGTCCTGTCCCCCAAGAAAACTGTCCTGCCTGCTCTGAGCTCACCTCTGCAAGCGCCTCCAATTATTAATAGATACGTCTGCACAGACAGGCAGATAGCATGCGTTTTTCTCTGATTTACTCATGAAAACCTCCATGGAGATCACATGAGTGTACCGGCATCACATGGCACCGCTGACCCTGTACTGACCCTGTTTGTGTTGCAGACCTTCGGCGGCTGTAACCTGAAGCGTGTGGGGGTCATCCTGCAGAGAGGGGTGCTGATCTTGCTGCTGGCCTGCTTCCCTTGCTGGGCTCTTCTCATCAATACCGAGCCCATCCTGCTGGCTGTGAAGCAGAGCCCCGAGGTGGCCAGGTCAGCTCAGGCCAGGGCTGGGGCTCGAGGTACCCTCTCTGTGCACACCATCTATATCAGTTAGCTCAGATCACCATCAGGCTCCATTACATTGCCTGGGAAATAATGATTCAGACTTCAATCTCCCAAAACCCCTCAACACCCATCAGCAAGCGACAAATGGAAAGAGCCATTACAGGCACTTAACGTGAACAGCTAAAGCGAGACGCAGAGTTGTTGAGTTTTCCTGAAGCACACGGACGTCTTTAGGCCTTTCAGGACAGCCCACATTAAAGCTTCTCATGGGATCTGATCTGCTCTTGAAGCCCTTTGATCTTTTCTCTTGCAGATTGTCACAGCTCTATGTGAAGATATTTATGCCCGCTCTTCCAGTGAGTACTATACTGAAATCTCTATTCCCTAAACACTGTGTTCAGACTTGTGGGCTCTTTAGACACTTTTTGGTACTCACCAAGCAGAGTTGTAAGGAGTCATACAAAATCAGGACTTTGACACACCCAGCTCGAGTCACTATTTGGCTCAAGTAATTCTGAGTCATTAGTTCTGACAGTTCAAGACAATTTGACTGATGACAATAAACCGGTATTAAAGATTAAAAATACTAAAACAAAAAAACAAGTAATTGCTTTGTTTATACTGATGTTTTAATCTTCACATTAACATTGAGTAGCACTTGGGTATAGATGATCAAATAATAGATGTCAGCAGGGTGCTGTCAATCTGTATCAACACCATGACACACTAACAGTGCCATTTGTAATTTACAATACAAGTATGTATATTTACCAAAATATGCAGTTTAACTCATTTTAAGGACTGTTGTTGATTTGGTTACTCATCAAGCTCTGAAAGTAACATGTACTGTGCACCCAATCACAACATTTCAACTCAGGACCATGGCCCTGGTATAAAGTTAAACCTTACAGATTTTCTAATCTTGTTAGGCATGGAGATTTGTTGATTTACACTGGGAGACAACTTTACTAGAGATATTGGTCATAGACATTGTTAATAATTACTTTACAAGACAATTAATGTTAACATTAAAATAGAGTTATGAACTGGTCAGAGAGCTTGTTGCTCAGAAGGCAGAAGTTGTTGAAAGATGTTTTGTCATGATCATCTAAAAGCTTCATTACAATGAACTGGTTTACACACAAAACAACATAACTGGCAGGCGGGGCGTATTAAAAAACTTGAGTAACTGATTTATTATAAAGACTAGTGCAATAGTGCACTAGCATAGTAGCTGAGCCTCCAGGGAACCCTGCACTTTGGCATGTCACATTTGATAATTAACTCGTTGACTTAAGCAAGTATACAGTATACCTGCTCTTGCCTGGGGGTGTGGAAACCCATTTCAACTCACCATTTGTCCTTATGTTTACATTTGTTTTGCAGGCAGCATTTCTCAGTCAACTGCAAGCAAGATACCTGCAGAATCAGGTCAGAAGGACTTGGTATTTTGATATTTTACACTGTATAATAACGAGCAAACCACTTGGTGAAAATTAAAGTCCTGTGCAAGAGTCTTAAGACATTTGTGTTGTGTTGCACAAGTAAATTAAAACTTTGTCTCAATGCAAGAAGCACCTTTAAGAAACAGCGAGTCTTATTCAAATAAGGTAGCACCATGGGTTAAAAGGTGTATGTACCTTGTTGCTGTCACTATACCGTCTGTAATTTACCGGTAGCCAAGGGAAGGAAGCCAGGTGCAGAGTGTCAGACAGGTCCAAGAAGGGTCGTGGTCATGTAAACAGGGCAATATGGACAGTCCAGTACTCAATGTCGATAAGGTAAGCAGTAGGTCAATCACGGGGCAGCACAGAGACGAACAATGAAGTGCTTTGAAATTAAACCATAGGAATACAAGATGTATCGCTGAAGGAAGAGACCAGGAGGTTTATATAGTGAAACATAGGGAAGCAGATAACAGTGGCTGGGGTTGATTGACAAATGAGAGCAGAGGGTGAAGAGCGAGTGCACGGAGTGTAGAGGAATGTTGATTGACTGGTTAGTACTCAGACGACGAAGACTTCTGCTGGTAGACTGGGGTATTGTGGGCAGAAAGCATGACACTGTCAGTTTTCAAACAGCATATGTGCTATCAGACCTGAACCTCCTCCATGCTTAACTGTTGGCTCCAAGCTGGGCACTGTATAATTCTAATTTCTAATCTTCAGTTAGATCCCAGTAACCTTTATACTGTGGATGCCCGGGCAATGATACCAGTGCCTACTGTTAGTTCTCAAACAACGCCAGCTATTTCACTCAGTGATGTTTTTGTAACAGGCAGAGTTATAACAGTAGTAGGCAACACAGGTGGAGTAACAATTGAGTAAATTGCTAATTCTCTTAACATCTATTGTAACACCTAAATGTGTCTTTTGACTATTGAATGTCTTTTCTTTCTTATTTTCCAGGGTATAATCTGGCCTCAGGTTATCACTGGTGTGGTGGGCAATGTTTTAAACGCGCTTATAAATTACGTCTTTCTGTATGTGCTGAATCTGGGAGTGCCGTAAGTTTTGTCGAGCTGCTTGACAGAATCTGTGTTCCTGTTCTCATTGATGCTGGGAATCTACAGCAGTGCGCCCCCAAAACAATATATAGGTTCAGATTCATTTTGAGAAGTTTGTAAAAGCCCCAGGCAAGTTAGTGGGTCTCCGGTACTAGGATTCGGAAACCGTGCTCCATAGACACTCTGTAGCCCTGTGAGAAATGCCTCCAGTGAGTATTTGCGCAAGGCACACTATTAAGAAGGGCATACAAACTTGGTATAGATTTGGACAAAGACCGATTTTTCCATTCGTGAGGTGATAGTGTCTGGATGGCATTTGGTGTTTGAATACTCACTGGGGCTTGTGTACAAGGACGAGATTAAATTATATTAACAGGACCCAAAATATTGTGTAGATTGAGCATTTGCTGCTCTTATGAAAAACAATGGAAAACTTTCTATTAACCATTTGCAAATGTCTATTTATAGGAGCGGTGTGTTAATATACCATACATGTAATGGATTACAGATCCGGCTGTATTTAAATAGTACTTTTCCTTTGTGCAGTGGATCGGCGGCGGCCAACACTCTCTCCCAGTACTCCCTCACAATCCTGCTGCATGCGTACATCATCTGGAAGAAACTGCACAAGGCGACATGGGGCGGTGAGGAAAATGCATATCTAGAAAAGACACTGGCGTGAGGGCAGTTCTGCCTCTAACCCGAAACCAAAGCTCTCATTTTCTGCATGCTCTGTGAGGCCCTGACTCTCTGGCTCCCCCTGCAGGCTGGTCCACCGAGTGTTTGCAGGAATGGGGTCCCTTCATCCACCTGGCCATTCCCAGTACACTCATGATGTGCCTGGAGTGGTGGACCTTTGAGCTCGGAGGATTCCTGACAGGTCAGGAGGCATGCTTCACTGAGGCTGATTGTCTCTCTTGATTGTTGTTGAATAATAAACAAGAAATAAATTAAATAAAACATCCACCCGGCTGTGCAATTGTAGGCATTTGGAAATGGCATAATATCACTGAGCTACTCTGTGACACATGACCACACATCAGTCTGTGAGCTTTCTGATGGTTCCTTCTCTTTTGCAGGACTGGTGAGCGAAGTGGAGTTGGGATCGCAGTCTGTCATTTACATACTGGCCAGCATTGCATACATGGTAAGTGAATAAGGATTTTTTATCCTTTCTCCAGACAAGGCTAGTGTTAAGCAGGGCAAAATGAAAAGTGCAGATGTGCCAAGAGCCCAAGAAACGCACATAAAAGCGATACTCACTTTAAACAAGCCTTGGTTCCTTGGCAGCTGCCTGCAGGGGAAGGTCACATCTGTGTCAATGTATTGGTGATCCCAGGACCCAAAGACAAACACACAGTGATACAAAGTACAAATCTGAAGACAAATATCACTTCCAGGTCATTCAGACAAATTACTACATTGTTTTGTATATCGAACTCTGTAGCCTTGTTTTAAATTGAACAAAGTAAGTGTAAACAAGGGCAGCAAGAATCTGAAAACAGATTATGAAGATCTATATGTCTGGATGGTACTTGTTTCAGCTTTAATTACGCCTCACTGAGCACTTTAACCTAGATTGGAGCAGATCTCTGCTAAAGGCCCTTTCCTTGGAGAGGTTTTCCATTTCCATGACAGTGATGGTTCCACAGTGTGCATCGTCAGTGCTCCGTCACCTCATCTCATCTCATTCTAGTCTTCTAGGGCAACTTCCAGGATACAAGAGCAATACTAAAGTGCAATAATACAACAAAATTACACATCAAGCAAAATACAATTACAGCTTAACAATTACAGAAGTGCATAGGTAAAATATACAGTTAATATAAAATACAAGTCATGCATCCTACTTCTAATTAGTGCAGACATGATGCACTGAAGTCATAGAGAACACATTCTTTCACACTTCAAGCCTTTACAGACAGGGAGGATTTTCCTGCTGCCTGCAAGGTTGACTCCACAGTTTTATGAAGTTGCATTTTTTATCACCTGCCCAAACCCTAACCTTGACTGGTGTTTCTGTTCCCCTGGCAGTTCCCTCTTGGTTTCAGTGTGGCTGTCAGCGTGCGAGTGGGCAATGCCCTGGGGGCTGGAAACAAAGAGAAAGCAAAACTGTCGGCCAAAATAGGCATTGCTTCTGCAAGTGAGTGAGTGGAGCTACTGGACTCCTTTATTATCCACTACTAGGTGTCCAAACCTTAGACACACACAGAGGGGAAAACAGCGAGTTGTGGGTTTAGTGGACAAGGGTTTATCTGTCACCAGGTGTTGCTACTAGTTAGGTATTTTGCTTGTGATTTTCTGTATTGTTAAACACATATATGTTTAGCACACACTCAAGATCATCTCAAGTCATCTTGTGTTCACACACTGGGGCTGTCTTTTCTGAGGTCTCTTGCAGCTGCGAGAGAAATACCAACTAAATTATAATGCAGTACATAAAAGCCTGTCTTGATGTGACCAGCAACAATGGAAATCACAGGGAGGTTACAGTGGTGACAACACACAATGAATAATGCTACTTTCTCCAGACAGACACAACTGGATCTTGAAGAATACAGGTCTTTACTGTAGACAGTAAACACGCCTGCATATTCTTCAGCAGGACACTACTGGTACAAAACAAGTCACTCGTTTCTAATGTCCAAATCTCCCAGTGGTTTATTGGTGTACAATGCTATGAAGTTTCTAAGATCAAAATGAGAAAAGCAATGGGATCTGTAGGGTAAAATTAATAATCTCAGAAGGACCTGAACTGTAGCCCCAGAAGCTGTACATTCCTACTCATTGCATGTTATAGACTGTTTGTTACGTGTCGGTGTTCTCCTTGCCTTTCAGTTTTGGTCTCAGCGTTTGTAGCTGCTATAATCGGGGGGACAAAGGATGTCATCGCTTACGTCTTCACTAACGACCCGTGAGTAACTTTATCACTCTCTCTTCTCCATGAAGCTGCACACACACACAATATATACACCGATCAGCCATAACATTATGACCACCTGCCTAATATTGTGTAGTTCCCACTTTTGCCGCCAAAACAGCCCTGCCCCTTCGAGGCATGGACTCCACTAGACCTCTGAAGGTGTGCTGTGGTATCTGGCACCAAGACGTTAGCAGCAGATCCTTTAAGTCCTGTAAGTTGCGAGGTTGGGCCTCCATGGATCGGACTTGTTTGTCCAGCACATCCCACAGATGCTCAATTGGATTGAGATCTGGGGAATTTGGAGGCCAAGTCAACACCTTGAACTCGTGATTCATCAGACCAGGCCACCTTCTTCCATTGCTCCATGGTCCAGTTCTGATGCTCACGTGCCCATTGTAGGCGCTTTCGGCAGTGTACAGTGGGCAGCATGGGGACCCTGACTGGTCTGCGGCTACGCAGCCCCATACGCAACATACTGCGATGCACTGTGTGTTCTGACACCTTTCTATCAGAACCAGCATTCGCTTTTTCAGCAATTTTAGCTACAGTAGCTCGTCTGTTGGATCGGACCACACGGGTCAGCCTTCGCTCCCCATGTGAATCAATGAGCCTTGGCCGCCCATGACCCTGTCGCCGGTTCACCACTTTTCCTTCCTTAGACACTTTTGATAGGTACTGACCACTGCAGACCGAGAACACCCCACAAGAGCTGCAGTTTTGGAGATGCTCTGACCCAGTCGTCTAGCCATCACAATTTGGCCCTTGTCAAAGTCGCTCAGATCCTTACGTTTGCCTGTTTTTCCTGCTTCTAACACATCAACTTTGAGGACAAAATGTTCACTTGCTGCCTAATATATCCCACGCACTGACAGGTGCCATGATAACGAGATTATCAGTGTTATTCACTTCACCTGTCAGTGGTCATAATGTTATGGCTGATTGGTGTATATATATATATATATATATATATATATATATATATATATATATATATATATGTATACACACTCACCTAAAGGATTATTAGGAACACCTGTTCAATTTCTCATTAATGCAATTATCTAATCAACCAATCACATGGCAGTTGCTTCAATGCATTTAGGGGTGTGGTCCTGGTCAAGTCAATTTCCTGAATTCCAAACTGAATGTCTGAATGGGAAAGAAAGGTGATTTAAGCAATTTTGAGCGTGGCATGGTTGTTGGTGCCAGACGGGCCGGTCTGAGTATTTCACAATCTGCTCAGTTACTGGGATTTTCACGCACAACCATTTCTAGGGTTTACAAAGAATGGTGTGAAAAGGGAAAAACATCCAGTATGCGGCAGTCCTGTGGGCGAAAATGCCTTTTGATGCTAGAGGTCAGAGGAGAATGGGCCGACTGATTCAAGCTGATAGAAGAGCAACTTTGACTGAAATAACCACTCGTTACAACCGAGGTATGCAGCAAAGCATTTGTGAAGCCACAACACGTACAACCTTGAGGCGGATGGGCTACAACAGCAGAAGACCCCACCGGGTACCACTCATCTCCACTACAAATAGGAAAAAGATGCTACAATTTTCACAAGCTCACCAAAATTGGACAGTTGAAGACTGGAAAAATGTTGCCTGGTCTGATGAGTCTCGATTTCTGTTGAGACATTCAGATGGTAGAGTCAGAATTTGGCGTAAACAGAATGAGAACATGGATCCATCATGCCTTGTTACCACTGTGCAGGCTGGTGGTGGTGGTGTAATGGTGTGGGGGATGTTTTCTTGGCACACTTTAGGCCCCTTAGTGCCAATTGGGCATCGTTTAAATGCCACGGCCTACCTGAGCATTGTTTCTGACCATGTCCATCCCTTTATGACCACCATGTACCCATCCTCTGATGGCTACTTCCAGCAGGATAATGCACCATGTCACAAAGGTCGAATCATTTCAAATTGGTTTCTTGAACATGACAATGAGTTCACTGTACTAAACTGGCCCCCACAGTCACCAGATCTCAACCCAATAGAGCATCTTTGGGATGTGGTGGAACGGGAGCTTCGTGCCCTGGATGTGCATCCCACAAATCTCCATCAACTGCAAGATGCTATCCTATCAATATGGGCCAACATTTCTAAAGAATGCTTTCAGCACCTTGTTGAATCAATGCCACGTAGAATTAAGGCAGTTCTGAAGGCGAAAGGTGGTCAAACACAGTATTAGTATGGTGTTCCTAATAATCCTTTAGGTGAGTGTATATATATATATATTGTAGCACCGCTCAGGGTTGGGCACGATGCCAGGGCTTGATATATCGGTGGAGTCTAGGATGCAGCAGGGATGTGGTGAAAGGAGGTGATATTTATTATACAGTGTGAAGTCCTGCCTTTCTGCAGAAAAGTGTGCAGGTGCTCCTAAGTGCTTAAAGGCAGCCATTTCATACCGCACCTGGCACTGTGCCACAATATACAGTACTGTGCAAAAGATTTAAGCAGGTGTGAAAACATACTGTAAAGTAAGAATGCTTTCAGAAATTTACTTGTTAATAAATTACATTTATCAATTAACTAAATGCAAAGTGAGTGAACAGAAGACAAATCTAAATCAAATCCATATTTGGTGTGACCACCCTTTGCCTTCAAAACAGCATCAATTCTTCTAGGTGCACTTGCACACAGTTTTTGAAGGAACTTGGCAGGTAGGTTGACCCAAACATCTTGGAGAACTAACCACAGCTCTTCTGTGGATTTAGCAGCCTCAGTTGCTTCTCTCTCTTCATGTAATCCCAGACAGACTCGATGATGTTGAGATCAGGGCTCTGTGGGGGCCATATCATCACTTCCAGGACTCCTTGTTCTTTACGCTGAAGACAGTTCTTAATGACATTCACTGTATGTTTGGGGTCGTTGTCATGCTGCAGAATAAATTTGGGGCCAATCAAATGCCTCCCTGATGGTATTGCATGATGGATAAGTATCTGAGCATTGAGGAGACCATTAATTCTGACCAAATCCCCAACTCCATTTGCAGAAATGCAGCAACAAACTTGCAATGAACCTGCACCATGCTTCACTGTTGCCTGCAGACACTAATT
This sequence comes from Amia ocellicauda, assembly GCF_036373705.1. Lineage (NCBI taxonomy): Eukaryota > Metazoa > Chordata > Actinopteri > Amiiformes > Amiidae > Amia > Amia ocellicauda. Next base: position 2,366,353 of record NC_089871.1, on the reverse strand, counting down.
CTTGTACCGTTCTCCAACCCTTCAGTGAACAAACTGCCTTCTGCTACAGCCAAATATTTCAAATCTTGACTCATCAATCCAGAGCACCTGCTGCACCCCAGTTTCTGTGTTTTCATGCATAGTTGAGTCGCTTGGCCTTGTTTCCACGTCGGAGGTATGGCTTTTTGGCCACAAGTCTTCCATGAAGGCCACTTCTGACAAGACTTCTCCAGACAGTAGATGGGTGTACCAGGGTTCCACTGTTTTCTGCCAATTCTGAGTTGATGGCACTGCTGGACAAGGGAAGTAAGCATGATGTGTCTTTCATCTGCTGCAGTAAGTCTCCTTGGCCGACCACTGCGTCTACGGTCCACAACGTTGGCTGTTTCTTCGTGCTTCATCAAACAAGCTTAGACAGCACATCTGGAAACCCCTACACAGCTGTTGCTGCTTCAGTTAATGATCGTGTTTCAACCTACATATTGAATTGATGATCATTAGCACCTGTTTGGTATAATTGTTTAATCACACACCTGAATATATGCCTACAAATTCCCTGACTGTGTGCAAGTGTACCTAGAAGAATTGATGCTGTTTTGAAGGTAAAGCCTTATGGATATGGATTATGGATTTGATGTAGATTTTTCTTCAGTTCACTAACTTTGCATTTAGTCAATTGATAAATATAATCTATTAACATGTCTATTTTTGATTGCATTCTTACTTTACAGCATTGTTTCACAACTGCCTAAAAGTTTTGCACAGTACTATATATTCACTGATTTTATTTGTCAAACCACTTGTTAGAGCAGTACCTTTCATTATTAAAATACCTTGCAAAAGGGTACATCAGTACTTTGTGTCTACCCACCTATCATTTGAACCCACAATGCTCTATTCCAGAGTGAAGATCCCTAACTGCTAATCCGCCCAAAACAGAATGGACACAAACACTCAGGGCTAGATGGACTAAAGGATTGCACATGTGTTCAGTCATAAACGTCTCACAGGATTTGGAAATTTCACTAGACATGAACTAAACAAGTGTAATGGCTTTTGCGTAATTTAAATAACGTTTGCAGAAATAACTTGCAAGAAAAAAGCTCAGATGGAAAGGTGTGTGTCTCAGTCTGTTCTCATTGAGTTCCAATGGGACAAGGCAAGAAGGCTTTAATAAACTAGAAGCAAACCTCAAATACCAGGTTTACAATTTGTACTTAACGCATGCCTCTCAGTTTGGGTTGAATCTGGGCCTGTCTGTATGTCCACAGGGAGATTCAAGAGAGGGTTTCACAGGTGATGGTTCTGTTCGCTCCGTACCACTTCCTCGACGCGACAGTGGTGAGATAACCTTTCCATTCTTGTATCTGTTGATTTTATCATCAATTTTACTTTTCCTCACATCTCACAGAGCTGCTCTGTAAAACCAGCTCTATGTTTTTTTTCCCTATTTCCTGATAAAATCATAGACAAATTGCCAAACTATATTTAAAAAATATATATCACTATATATCTATGCACATCAGGGTGACACATCATGCCAAAGACTAATAGCCATAAGAAACAGCAAAGGACTGAACAAGACAAAGAAACAAATATTGGGAAACAAAATCCACATACATTGTGTTTTTAAAGATTGTACTGTCACGATATCTCATAGCAACACAGCAGCAATAGCCCTTTGTCAAAGGCTTGAGGTTAAACTGATACACTAATTACATTCAGTTTAGAGGGTGAATGTAAAGACCTCCCCAGTGTCCCAGTACTCAGGGTGACAGTGTCAGTGTTGTGATTGTGCGTCTCCTCTCTCCAGTGTGTGACCGCAGGAGTGGTGAGGGGGGCTGGCAAGCAGAAGATCGGAGCAATTGGTTTTCTGGTGGGATACTATTTTATCGGCCTTCCCATTGGAATTTCCCTAATGTTTGCTGCGCACATGGGAATCATTGGTAAGGAAAGATCCAAGACAGAAGCAACACGCCCAGTTACCATAATGTCACGATTGCTCATCACCTCAGGCTGCTGTTGTGGCTGCCAGCGTTACTATTCACTATCAAAGTACAACTTCAACACTGTGTGTACCTCGTGCCATTTTCATTATCGATGTTGTAGTGGATACATGTGGGAGATCAGGGTGAAATGGTCGGAAAGTGCTGTTGTGAAGGCTCTGTTTACCTCATCCACTCTCCGACTGCAGCACCCCCTCAATTTTACTCTCTGAAACTTTTTTCCTCTCCACAGGGCTGTGGACAGGTTTTCTAATCTGTTTGGCGCTCCAGTCCTGCTTCTTAATCGTCTTCGTCATCAAAATGAACTGGAACAAGGCCACAGATGAGGTGAGTCCCTGGGCCTCTTGCTCACACGGACTTGTCCACTCAGATAAGTAGTTTTTTTAATGGATTTATTTTTCATTTCAATATGCAGAAAATTATCTTTACAGTCTTGGAAAAAAATGGGCTCTGAGGTACCAAACAGGGCCTTTTTACTTTTTGTATTAAAAGCAGAGCCTTCAGAATTCAAAAATAAGAACGAGATTTTAATTCAGTCAACTTAACTAAATACTAGAGGTGTAACGATTCTCCAAATCCTCGATTTCACTTTCGATATTTAGGTCATGATTTGACTCGATTTTCGATTACCTACATATTTTTTTTCAGTGCTGACTACACTGCTGTTAAGACTACTGGCCCTGTTTTATAAATAAAAAACACTTGCTTTTTATTAAAACAACTTTTATGTAAATACAATGTAAAAATATCAAAAATGTTGAACATTTAAATTAACACTTAAACTTGAACAACTCTCAAAAATAGGACAATTACAACAATAACAATGTATCATTTTTTGAATTGGTGGCAACTATGTCCAGCACTTGTCTATTTTAATATAACTATTTACACCTTGGCATATATTTGGAAATGCACTACACCCAATGTTTTCCACCACTGAAAAAGGCTGCAGATCCATTGCCATAAACTTCGCTATTGCATTCGTTATTTCTTTGGCACGAGTAGAGTTTATTGGTAGTTTGGCTCTAAATGTAGCTGGGATAGTAGGTTAAGTGACTGTTTTCTTTCCACTTATATAAATTTCTTTGTGATGCCTCTGCATATGACCTGCCATGTCTGATGTGTTACTAGAGGCGGAGTATGACAACCCACGTGTAGCAAACACGGCAAACTGTAGTTTTCTTATCAACGACAGGAACATTGTTCTCATAACTCACCAGAAATGCAAAATGTTGCCATACTGCAGATTTCAAAGAAGCAGGGGGCATCTCAAGCTCAATAGTTTCACCTCCTGCTCCTGATGCAGCCATCATATTTTCAAGAAAAGCGAATGTGTGCGCCCACTGCGCCTGCGCCTTATTTAGTCGCTAGGCAAAGACATGGAGGGTGCAGGGGGAGTAGCAAGTTAGCATGGATCTATTTTTTCAATGACTGCAAACAAAAAGTAGCTTATTAAAAGTAACGACTCTTCCGAAGTTAAATAAATAATATGCCAGCAGGTATAGAGCGGTATAGTTGCTTTTAACAGTTTTGTGAGTGAAATTAGTTTAATGCCAACTCCTTTACCTTTTCCGTACACGATCAGTTGAATGGATATGTTGGAGGTGGTAACAGCTGGTCACAATCAATGATGTGCGGTCACTTAATCACAGAATCGCGAACTCCTTATACATTTTGCAGTTCGAAATCGAACCTAATAATTTTCGATTTTCGAACTAGAATCTAAATCGTTACACCCTTATTAAATACACAATGACTGTATAATGTCTAAGATTTAATTATAAAATCCAAGAATGCAATTTCACAAGGATGGTAATACACCTCCCCCCATGAATTTGATGTTGCACTCTAGATAGGATGACAAAGGACAAAGTATAAGCAAACCTATTTTAAACCTGGCTCATGGGTGTATACCAAAGCACAGTGAAGTGCAGGAGGACCAAGCTGGCTCACCCAGACAGCTATGAATAGGGATGCTCTTCACACAAACCTGGAATTCAGTCAGTTAGGTCACACCTTTAAGAAAACCCAGAGGGACAGGTGTTGTACTGTTGTGCTTTTCTAATAAAGTGCGGACCTGCCTGTATCCGAGTGTAGGCGTGTCGCACTGGAGTGGCTGTAGCAGAGCTGACCTGTGTGTTTTGCAGGCGCTGTTGAGAGCCGGGGTACAGAACGCACCCCACAGAAACGACGGCATGGAGAATGGCCTCGAGACCCCCAGCCCCTCACAGGGTAAAGACCGTTCACCTGTGTCTCCACACACTGCACACACTGTGTACTGCAGTCAATGAATGCAGTCGTCTGCTCAGGTATAAAACAGCAACATAAAAATAATCTGAACATTCATGATTTATAAACGTGGCTGATACATTGTCAAAAGAGGCCATAATCACTTCAATGTTTTGACTGTGACATCATGAATATGGTAGATATACAAGTTTGTGGCACAAGATGTGGAGAATAATTCCAAACCACTCGTCCCATTTCATTTTACAAGCTAGGTACTCCTATATTATATATATATTTGAAGTTGAGCTTCTTAGTCTTGTACACTGGAAACTATTGAACCTCACTACCATGAGGACAGAGATGTGATTCCTTCCTCTTTCAATCTGAAAGCTTAGCGTGAGTAAGTTGTGATTAAAAGACAGACATGTAGCAAAATGCAGAATTCATAGTAAAGTACAAACTCCCAAACTCGTGTCTCACGGTGAGCTCAGGGGTGATAAGGGACAAACTGTATGCAAGTGTGTGCTTAGATCAGTGTGAGAATCCATGTGTGTAGCTCTGACTGTGTGTTGAGGTGAGTAACGCTGTGCTCATCTGTGTGTGTTCAGACACTTTGCAGCAGATGCAGGTGGAGGACCCCAACCCTCTGGGTGGCCACACTGACCTGGAGGGCCTGGGCGAAGGGAGACAGGCAGCAGGAACGTCTGTCAGCACTGTGGGGGAGGTGCTGCCCTTCAGGTCGCTGGTCCTGCGCCGGGGGTTGGCTCTGTGTGGTGCGCTCTTCATCCTGGCAGCCGGAGTCATCATCAACGTGGTGTTGACCAACATCCTCGGCTGAGACACGGACATGTTGGGCCACTCCATCAGACCCCCAGCAGCTTGTCCCACCTCTTTCAGGGGCAGAGTAGGGGGGGCACACTGCCTCAGCTGAGCTCTTCATATCCTGACTTCCCTAAGTCCTCAGATGCAGCATCTTCAGCCTGTAGAGTCATAAGGAGCTGCTCAGTCTGCAGGCAAACCAGAACTGAAAAGCACAAGCAAAAATCTCCAACAGTTTAGTACAACCCCAATTCCGAAAAAGTTGGGACAGTATGGAAAATGCTAATAAAAACAAAGAGGAGTAATTTGTAAATGTACTTTGACTTGTATTTAAACAAAAAACATATAAAGACAAGGTATTTGATGTTTTACCTAATCAACTGCATAGTTTTTTGAAGGTAAACGTTTATTTTGAAATTGATGCATGCAACACATTCTAAAAAAGTTGGGACAGGGGCAATTTAGGACTAATAGCGATGTGACAAGTTGAAATAAGAAGGTAATGTGAAACAGGTGAGGCAATCATGTAATCATTGGATATAAGGACCCTCCAAAAAAGGCCTAGTCCTTCAAGAGCAAGGATGGGTCAAGGGTTGCCAATCTGCCAACAGATACGTCAGCGAATAATCCAACACTTTGAGAACAACATTCCCCAAAGACAAATTGGTAGGATTTTGGGCATTTCACCTTCTACAGTGCACAATATAACTAAAAGATTAAAGGTATCCAGTCAAATCTCAGTGCATAAAGGGCAATGCCGAAAACCACTTCTGAATGCGCACGATCTCCGATCCCTCACTTAAATCACACATCGGATCTCGATGAACAAAATATATTAAAGATCAAAATATTTACTGTACATTGTGGAACCCAGGGCCCACTGCACCAGTGTATAGTCTGACAATGGGTCTGAAGATTTCATCCCGGTACCTAACAGCAGTCAGGGTACAGTTGGCTAGCATGTGGAGGTCTGTGCGACCCTCCAAGGATATGCCTCCCCAGACCATCACTGACCCACCGCCAAACCGGTCATGCTGGATGATGTTGCAGGCAGCATAACGTTCACCATGGCATCTCCAGCCTCTTTCACGTCTGTCACATGTGCTCAGTGTGAACCTGCTCTCATCTGTGAAGAGAACGGGGCGCCAATGGCGGACCTGCCAATTCTGGTGTTCTCTGGCGAATGCCAATCGAGCTGCACAGAGCAGGGCTGTGAGCACAGGTTCCACTAGAGGACGTCGGTCCCTCATGCCACCCTCATGGAGCCTGTATCCAGACTGTCTGTACCATACAAGGAGTTGTTTTTGTCTGTGGTTCTCAAGAGAAACTGTCAAAAACATTCTCGGACTGCTCTTTGTGTTATGAGACAAATTCCCTGTCTGCCCAGCAACTAGATCTGTAATACTGTAATATGTCCTAGAGAGATTGACATGTCTGAAGAGATTGGCAGAGAGTCCGTCACGTCATGTACTATATCATATAAATATAAATATGTGTGTGTGTGTAAAGTGCATTTAAGAATCTGCTGTCATAGAGACCGCCTCCGTGATCACATTCTTCCAACAGCTGCTTGTATAGCAATAAACTTCTATCTTCACATACTTCTGGTTCATTGGTCTGACAGTACGTATAGCCACCACCTAAAGCCTAGCATACACTTACAGGAAGCATTCTGACATATACAGGTATCAGAGGGGAGAGAATATGCTAGCTTCAAAGAGTACTTCTCCTCTTTGGGAGTGTACCGTCTCCCCTATCCGTCCTAGTGCTGGTTAGGCGGATGGGCCAAGTTGAATTTCTTGTGGTTTTATATCCGGTGGCTTTGGTAAGATTATCTCTAAGTCCACCAAATGCTGTCATGACCCGCGTAAAGCCACACTCAACAGGTTGTGCTATTAATGGGGTACCATTGTCAACCGCTGTAGGTACATACATACAAACCCAACATTTTGACACATTTAATGCTTGTCCATATGCTGCAGTGATCTGATGGAAAGTTCCTTTCATCCTGTGATCTGTGTTTATCGTGTAGATCAAGATCATCCGGGGCGTGCTGTTGGTTTGACTGTCTGATGTGGACAGCCATAGGAAACACCCAACATCAAGTAGAACACCTGAAAGTTTAAAAGGAAGTGGCTATATACTTCAGGTCGGCACACATCTGCAATCTTAAGAAGTGGTTATATGCTATGTACCAATAAAAAAAAACATTTTCTGAAAGACTATAATATGTCACTAAACTGTTAACATTCTCCTGTCTGGATTTTACATCAGGCTGTCTGTCTCATATTTCCTGTTTTCACAGACTGTCAGGGCTGCACTAGGCTCTCTTCTAGCCTTTCATTTCCTTTAATTTGACTTTACAGAACTTGTCCATAACATGATGTTTAACAAACAAATTATTTTTCTTCTGTGGGGACACCATGACTATTTATTTATTATTGTTAGTATTGATCTGTTTATTCAATGTATATTTTGTATTACTTTAACATTTGTCTTATAATAGAATCATATTCTTTCTTTCTTATTTCTGATGCCTGAGGCACTCTGTATACAGTTAAAGATCCTCATGGTTAGATCCTCATGAGTCTGATAAATCTGTTACATTTTTCAATATAATTCTGAAATTATTGGTTACTTCTGTTCTTAGTCTTATTCTGGGCTATGGACAATATTAAAAATACAATACATACAAAACATAGACATCTACCTTATATCACCAGGCGGTTCCCTGCAGGCGTGGCAGTTAAATCCTTGCAACGCTTATCAATTAAATTCTTATAAAGTTCTGGAAAATTTAAAAATGGCAAAAGCGGTGGTCATATTTTCATTTTTCCGTTTCTTTTTTAATTGAACATTTTGAATTTAATAAACATTCATATTTAAATTATAATAAAATGCAGTGTGTGGTGTGCAATTTCTAGCCTATTCTTTCAATGTTTTCACTTCTACTGAAATTATGAGAAACACTTCACCCACTGTCCCACCCGAGAAATAAAAGGCTCAGAAACAGGCTGGACCAAAGCAGCAGGGGAGGCTACTTAACACCATTGGTTAATGTTAATAATAATTAGTCATCATAGTATTATTGCCAGGAGAATTTATTTTATTTTGTACAGTATTGATATTTTGTGTATGAGCAACAACGTTCGATACATCACATGTACCCCAATTCTCAACCATGTATCGGATTTACTCACCATAATTAGACCAGGCCTGTATATTTAACAAAAGAGGAAGTAAAATCCACTGCTTACACATTAGTTTTTTTTTACATTATATACAATGTGCATGTTTTAGTATCCTAACAATTTAGTTTTTTATTTAGTTTCGGTTGTCTCTGAACGAAGCTCACTGCAACACTATCACCTGTGGACAGTTAAACTATGTGAGGCTACTTCTTACTTTTCAACATATTGAAACATTTATAAAACGTATGTGGGTAAAGGATTTTCTGTCAAATACACTAATTGAGATTACGGTCTTCCATGAGCAAGAACTGTGACAATAAAGTGTCATTCTGAGTTTGAGTCCTTGTAGCCCATTAAACCGGAAAATACATTATTTTATTTTTTTCTGATTCTTATATTTCTTTACCCAATCACAGACCGTGATTCTACAGATATCTAGCCAATGCAAAGACCCTCTGAAAGCCCTGGAACTCTCAGCTGATAAGGCAGGTTTCAGATGACGCGCTGCTCCAGAGCGCACTGCTCAGAACACAAAGGACAGAGAAAGAGAGACTTTTACATTGTAATTGATAAATTACATGGTTTTGCTATGAATGTTTTTAATAGCTATGTATTCAAATCAACTTCAGCTGAAAGTAGTATGCATGCATAATGCACTTAAAAGCAGTATTTGGGTGGAAAATGTGCTTCCCCCATCACAGAGGCAAAGTGCAAATTAAACAGATTATGCTGATCATTGTCATCATATATGATAATATTGTTGATCGGCACAAAAGTAATGGTAGATGTACAAAGTTTTGAGAATAATTCCAAACCACTTGTCCCCTTTATTTTTCCAGGTTAAAATAAGAAATACCTAGGGCCTATATTATATATATTTTAAGTTGACCCTCTTAGTCTAGTACAAGCTTACTTAATATTGATAATGACATCATTAATATGGTAGATATACAAATTTGTGACTAGAAATCAATTAATCAATCAATTAAATCAAATCAAAATGTATTTCGTATACCGTCCTATGCAGGATAGCAACAGAGCTTTACAGATTGAAAACAGACAAACAAAAAGTGTAATCAATACAAGAAAAGAAACCATTACACATGGTGGGGAGATAATATACCACTTGACACATTATCACATACAAAATAGAGAACGCACCAACACAGTAGTATTTGGTAGTGTGGCCTGATGCAAAGACTAGTATACAACGCATAACAATTTAAAAAATACATTTTAGGGAAAGGCGAACAATTATTTTTTATTGGTAAAAACTCATGAAATTGATATATGATATGATATCACCATGCTACAATTTTTTTTTGGTTCCTGGGTAGTAAGTGTTATTTCCTAATTGCTTATGGCTATTATTCCCCACAAACTTTGCTTTTATGACCAGGACGGGGATATTTTGAAATGTACCCATTTTCCAGAACATTCCAGATAGATTCAGTGCTGAGAAAACTTGGAGTACTTCTAGAACTTTCTAGAACTTTCCAGTAATATAAATAGTAGTATAAATACAGGGGCCTTAAGCCAACCAGTTCAGTTTAGTTCCTGCTGCCTAAGTGGATACATATCTGCATTTTTCTGAGATGGCATCAAGAGGCTGCAAGCATCTGGCAGACGCATTTTGCTATGTCTGCGGCCAATTTATCAAGACAAGAGCAAAAAAGTACTCCGTGGAAGCATCTGCTAAGACGTGTGAGGCCTACAAGGCATATTTGGCATGACTGTCAGGGATCAAGACAAACCCTGGGCACCTCATTTCACCTGCGAGCACTGCAAAAAAACTCTGGAGTGTAAGATGGACAATAAGATGGATGGAATTTTATGTTATAAAATTGGTTAATTTTTAAAATTGTAAATGTTTTACAATTTTAAAATGTTATTGAAAAAAATGCGAGGGGAAAAGAGAGCCATGAAGTTCACTATCCCAAGAATTTGGGAACCCACTGACCTCAAGCAACTGCTACTTCTGCATGGTGGACCCTTCCAAACGTCGGACTGGCAAGAATGCCCCTGCTATCACGTATCCAGACCTTCCTTCATCCATCGCCCCAGTGCCACACTGCCATGGGCTCCCCGTACCCATGCCTCCGGAGAGAGTAGCCATCTTTAGAAGAGAGCAGCAAGTCAGAGAGCGAGGAAGACGTTGTAAATCCAGATGACAATTTCAAAGGTGGAGCTGAGGAGAGAAACCCATACTACCCCAACCAAAAAGACCAAGTCCAATGCCAAGCTTTTGATCTCTAGGCTCAAGCAGTGGATCTTGTCGGATGAAAGTGTGCAAGTCGCAGATCAGAGGAAGTGTCACCAACCTTTTCCCAGCTTCTTCACACGTCAAGATGGGCTCTCCTTCTGCCTCAATGTGACCAGTCTGTTCAAGGCAATCAGAATCGCCTGTAACCAGAATGAGTGGCACCTCATCCAGGAGCTTCAAAGCCGTGCTGCCCCATAATGGTAACAAGTACCCGTCTCTTCCCCTGGCTCACTTGGTGCACCTCAAAGAGGATGACAACAGCATCAAGACCTTGCTGGACGCCTTGAAGTATGATGAGTACGGCTGGGAGGTCATAGGAGACTTAAAAATGGTGGCATTCCTGATGGATCTCCAAGGCGGTTTTACCAAGTTTCCCTGCTATCTTTGCCTTTGAGACAGCAGGGACACCATGCTCACTACCACAGGCGGGACTGGCCACAGCGGACCTAGTTCTCTGTGGGGATGAACAACGTCAAGTGGGAGCCACTGGTGGTCACCCGGAAGGTGCTGATGCCACCACTGCACATCAAATTGGGCCTTATGAAACAATTTGTCAGAGCTCTAGATAAGGAGTCGGCAGCCTTCAAGTACCTTCAAGACTTCTTCCCTAAGCTGTCTGAGGCAAATGTCAAAGCCATTGTCTTCGTCGGACCACAGATAAAGAAGATCCTGGAGTGCAATGAATTCCCCAAGAAGCTCACACAATGGGCTGTAGGATGTCCCTCAAAGTCCATATCCTTGATGCTCATCTTGATAAATTCAAGGAGAACATGGGAGTGTACTCGGAGGAGCAAGGCGAGCACTTCCATCAGGATATACTGGACTTTGAATGCCTGCTATCATGTAACGAGAACATGATGGGAGACTACATTTGGGAGCTGATTCGTGAAAGTGATTTACAGTATAATCGTAAATCTCGAAAAACTACTCACTTCTAAATCTTTTGTAGTCATTTTTGTATTACTTTAGTATAAATACATGTTAATTTGAATTCATATGTATTTTCTTTCTGACGTTATGTGAACGAAAAGACACAAATTCACCCATTTTCTCATTGGAAATAGGTCACAAAAGCAAAGATTGTGGAATAATAGCCATTTTCTATACTTTTGAGGCATAAGCAATTAGGAAATAACACTTACTACTCAGGAACAAAAATTGTGTTACATAGTGTATTCATTCATTCACATGTTCATCTAAGCAGATTCTCTGGTTTCCTCTGGTTCTGACCTCATCTCACCAAGGTGCCCACAGAATTACCTAGAAGCTGATCCAAGACTGGACATTTGCATCAAAGCAACTTTCTGCTATAAAGGCAGAGAGAGAGAGAGAGACCGAGACAGGGACGAGGGGCTGAATATGACTTTGTCATTGCATCAAATTGTTTGGAACCAGTTTTGCTGGTACCTGAAGAATGAGTAACTGTTTTGAGAGTTTGTGAGTGAAAGTGAACCATGCGTGTCTGTCTGTCTGTCTGTCTGTCTGTCACTGGGCCAGTATGACTCTGTTTAAACTACTTACCTAACTCTGTTACTGTGTAATTTCAATTCAGGACAGTTTAAATGTTATTCCTGCATGGGTTTTCCTTTTTCATTTACCATCACTGACCACTTTTTAACTTGTTAAATTTTTGCTATCAGACCAAGATATCTCCAAGGCTATGGTATAAAATCACACAGATCACTATAAAGGCTACATGATTAATCCTACATGGAATAACTGACACTTTCTCATGAGGATACACCAAGCCAAGAAGAGCCATCACCATTAACTATTAACTTTTTGATCCTGAGTATAAAGTACCCTTCATAAGCACATGAGGTCAGACAAACTGGTTCATCTCATGGCAGTAAGTCAGGAGACACTTGTCGTTTGTCTTGAGGAGAGATTTTTCCACCACACCGGGTTGTGAAAATGGACGAGAATATGGATTCAGACGGCAGTTTTCATTTTGAGAAAACCTCAACCAAATCGAGATCAAGTGCTGGGACGGTTTCCAGCAGCTGCCTGTGTCATCTGCGAGCTTTAATACCGATCAACTACAGAGAGGAGCTGCTCCACATTGTAAAATTAGCAGGACCTGTGGTAAGACTGAACACTCTCCACATTTATTTAGATCACATATCAACCTATAGCTGAGCTTAAAATGGTGGGTCTTCGTGTCCTAAAATAAAATCTCACTATCGTGAAAGCATGCAGTTTGTGTTGAAGTATCCAGTTATGGTGGCTCTACATAAATCCCAACTACAGCTACAGTCAGCACACAGGACAGGAGCGCAACATTTACTGTCACATCTACCGGCTCCAGTGTAGCGCTGCTCAGAGGAGACAAGAAGATTGTCTAGTTAAAAATGAGAAGAAATTGAACAATTGAATTGTTTCTTCTCCAACGGCAGAAATGTTTTGTGGGATTCACGCTGGGCAGTGAATACTTTGACCTCTGCCTTATGGATCATGATGTTTTCCCACTGAAACTCTACGAGAGCGGCTGGTTACATTTTGCTGACAGCTTGTTCCAAGATTGGATTTTAATACTCAAGATTTCATTTGATTTAATCTGTAACAATCACGATCTGCAGACCAGAGGACACTTCTGTGCACTATTACAAAGATCTAGATTTGGATTGTATTTATGTATGGGTGTAATTTATGTATTTTGCATTCATAAATATCTAGGCTACAATTTACATCCACGGTTATGGAGCAATCCCAACACGGGCTGTTTCCCTACATAGAGGCATTTTAAAATGTAGACCAGTAGTTATAGTTCAGGGGAACTGCTCCTTAGTTAGGTAAGCACTCGCTGTAAGTATTGTAAATGGATGTTGTATGGTGTCTCACAACCTTCTCCTTTTCCCAGTTCATCTCCCAGCTTATGGTCTATATGATAAGCTTCGTTAGCACCGTGTTTTGTGGCCATCTGGGCAAGACCGAGCTAGCTGCTGTTGCGCTGGCCACTGCAGTAAGTAGATTATTATCATAACCACAGTTCCCTGAAAAAGAAGACAGACATTATCGAATGGGAAGAACCTTCTGACCTGCCAGTCATTGAAAGCATGTACCAAAGCTGCCCTATAGGGGCCCTGCTAGCAGGAAGAAAACCCACCACGGCATCTGTGAAAAGTCTCATCCTGACTGCAGCTCCCTGCCATTTCTTCATCAGGAAGGTCTTCTGGCCGAGCGACCCCTGAAGGGTAATGGCTGTCTTTCTTTTTCAGGGAACCGGGGTTATGATAATAACCTATCCCTCCCTTTCAAATCAAAAGACAGCCATTACCGAATGGGAAGACTATAACAGAGTCCTGAGTCCTGACACCTGATTTAAGTCCCAATCCCATCATGGCAAGCATAGCAGAGCCTCACGGCACCTGAGGACCAGCTGTTTGAAGTACCTGGGTGCCCAAGTTTGGGCACAGCCAGTCCACCACGCTGAGGCGGTAGAACCTCGTGAAGGTCTGTTGACTGGACCAGGTCGCAGCATTGAAGTCTCCATGAAAGAGAGCCCATGATGTGGCCTGTCCCCTTGTTGAGTGCACTGAGATGTGTTCAGGCATGGGAACGTTAGCAGTCTCATAGGTGAGCCAGATCACGTCCGCCACTCAGTGTGCCAGTTGTTGTTTTGAAACCGCCCTCGCTCTCTGGTGGTGGAACAGTAGTAGACAAACAGCTGGTTGGATATGTGGCTGTGCACAGTCCTCTGCATATTGCATTCAAAGTCCGGACAGGGCAGAGTGTGTGTAGTCTCATCCTCATCCAATGTATATGGAGGGGGATGGAAAGACTCCAGGACAATCGGTTGATTAATGTGGAATGCCGACATGACGATAGGTAGGAAGGCCGGGTTCGTCCTCAGAGTAACACTGTTATTGCTTCCTGAGAAGATCAGATGGGCTTTAACCAAAAACAAGGCGTGAATTTCACTCATCCTCCTTGCCTAATCCTCCTGTTATTGCTACAAGGAAGGCTGCCTTGCATGAGAGAAAGTGAAACTCTATTGTGGAAATTGGCTCAAAGGGAGCACCACTAAGTCCTTGCAGAACTAATTCCAAGTTCCAGGCTGGAATTGTGTCCTTTATTGGTGGTCTCATACCCTTCAGAAATTGGGTTTCCAGGGGAGACATTGTCAATCTTATCATGGCATGCCAAGATGGCAGCCAGATATACCTTCAATGTGAATGCAGATTTCCTGTCTTCTAGCAGCTGTTGCAGGAAGCACACAATGGTCGACATGGGGCACAACACCAGATCCACATGTCTGGCTAGACACCAGTGCTGGAAGGCTGTCCACTTATAAGAAAGTATATTGTTATAAGTATATTGGGCCCTTGCCGACTGCAGCGTTTCCACGACATTATCAAGCAGCCCTAGAAAGGCGGTGCCTTTCAGGGGCCAAACCCACAACCGCTGGGTTGGGGTGCCATAGCAATCCTTCTGCTTGACTCAGCAAGTCCTGTCGAAGTGGAAGCTGCTATGAATCCACGCTGATCATCTGTGCCAGCGTTGCAAACCACCCCCCAGTGGTCGAGACAGTTGTGATCAGGAGGACTTGGGGTGATAAGGAGGACTAGGGCTCCGTCCTGGCGAATCCTCTCCAGTGTCAGTTCCTGCGGCTATGGGTGAGCAAAAGCATCCATGCCCAGGGGACCACCTCCTGTTTCCAGGGAGAACCACAGAGGGCAGTGGGTCGTTGTCCATGTGGCAAAGAGGTTGTCCCCAGATTTGTCCCACCACCTGAGGATTCAGTTTCCACTCTGAGCAGTCTGGACCTCCCCTGGAGAGAATGTCCGCTGCTGTATTGGACACGGAGCAGAGAGTGTAGGCCCCCCTGGTGGTTGATGTAGGCAACCACCGACGTGTTGTCTGTCCAAACCAGGACATACCTGTCTGTCAGAACATGGCGAAAGTGGTGCAGTGCCAGCCGTACTGCTTGCAGCTCCTGTGCGTTGATGTGAGCGGATGACCAGAGACTGCTGCACATCCCTCTGACTCCCATCCCATTCCAGACAGCACCCCATTTTGTACCTGAGGTGTCTGTGGTGATGACTTCCCATCTGTGTGGGCATCCGAGGGGGGAGTCGAGGCACAGATTGTTTTCATCTCTCCACCATGACAGTGCCTGCCAGCATGTTGAGATCACTGGGGGGCTTTTGTCTCTCGCTGGGTGTAGCCTGTGGGCATTTACACAGCGTTGTAATGAACGCATGTGCATGAGTCCCAGGGGGAGAATATTCAAGGCGGCCGCCATCAGCCCCAACAGTTTTTGAAACTTGACCAGTTGGAGAGTCGATGCCCTTCTGAATGATGCGAGGCACTTCATCTTTGGACAGGTAGGCAAGCATGTCCCGAGAGTCTAGCTTCATTCCCAAGAAGCCCACCATCTGTGCGGGTTCAAGGGAGCTTTTCTCTATGTGAACTGTGAGACCTAGTGCAGTCATGTGACGTATCACCTCTGCTGTATGTTCCTCCGCCTGAAGCCTGAGATGGCTGTGAGGGATCTCCCCATGGCTTCCCTCCCTCGCGCAACAAATCCATCATATATGCAGACACAAGCTCCAGCTCCTCCACATCTCCCACAGATCAGCAGGGACGCACACGCCCAGGGACACAAATTTGGGCTTCAAGGCATTCAAGACAGAAAACAGAAGACACTTCTTCACACAGGGTTGTCACAATCTGGAACAAACTCCCCAGCGATGTGGCTGAATCATAAAATATTAATAACATCGTCTGCTACCGATCCAATTATTATCCTTCAGTTTATTTTAACTAATCACGGCACTGCACCGGTCCTGTGAAATCCACGTTTTTAATACACTCGGATATTAACTGTAATCAGTCATTGTTTCTGTACGTGGATTTCACTCCATGCTGCTAATAAAACTGCAATTTCTTCGTGATCGCACACGGCACTTGAGATTATATCTTCCGACACAATGTATCTGATCTCTTCCCTGTGTCTGCAAGTCAAACACACACCTCCAATTCTGAAAGCGAATCATGTCCTCAGTGGGGACGGAGACGGACACGTCTAGCACCAGATTGTTAACCATCCACAAAACACGGATGCGTCCAGACGCTTAGCCAGTGGAAACACCCGTTTAAGCAAAATTAAGGTCAAAGTTGTCAATGTCGAGGGTCGAGACATCAACAGAATCGTCGGGAGGTCTATGGAAGGTCGAAACGTCGATGAAGGTCGACAGCAGTGGTCGAGGTCGACAAGGGATGGTCGAGAGGTTGACAGTGGTGGTCGAGGTCGATGAGGAATGGTCAAGAAGGTTTACGCGTTTGGTTGAGAGTTTCGACAGCCTGGTCGAGATGTTGACAGAATGGTCGAGAGGTCGACAGATGATGTCAAGGGAGGTCGGTCGTGTTGCTCTCAATGTCCCAAACTGTTTAAACTCTGGCAGAGATCGAGTCAATGTGTGGATTCCCCAACCGGGAGATTGGAAGAGAAGCGGTCAGGATGGTCAGCCGACCAAAACTGCAGGAGACTGCTCCAGCCGGAGTAGCCTCGCTTTCTCACTCCTTTCTCCTTCCTTCACTCA